>NC_029792.2:112124030-112133251 GCF_000816755.2 Arachis ipaensis | reverse complement strand
TCAGACTTGTAATTTTTATATATAATATTGATTTTGGGTGAATATATGATTTATTTAAAAATAAAATCTGTGTGATTCATATTGATTATAACACGAATAAGATTGTCAATAATTAGATTGAATTTATATTTATTATAGATTCACCTTAAATTAATATATAATAGCAATTTTCTTCTATCATTGTTATGTATTTTTCTCAAACACAAAATCTTAAGCTTATACAATGGTAAAAACACGTAGAAATAATCGAATTCCTTCTTGTGAGGCAAGTTCTATTCCTAACATAAAACACGTAGAAATAATCGAATTCTTTCTTGTGAGGCAAGTTCTATTCCTAACATAAAGAATAATAAAAAACCAACAGAAATTTTGAATAGGTATATAATAATTATTATTTTTACTATTTATATTTTATGAATTGGCAAAAAGAAAGAGGAAAAGGGTTTAGGGTTTGGTCATTCACTCCTCTCTCACTCTCGGTCGTGACTCACTCACTCTCACTCCATCGCTGTTCTGCCTTCTGCGCCCCTGCCATTTGTCCTTTGCCACCGTTCTCTCTATCGGTCGCCTGCGTCTCCTTCGTCTGATCGCCTTCACGCACAGTTGCACGTAGTTCTGTTCTCTGCTTGCTTCTCTTTATTCTCGCAAATTCGCTCTCTTCTACCTTGATTCCTTGCCGTTGTTCGTCATGCTACCACCATGTGTCGTGTCTCCAGCAGTGTGCTCTTTTGCGCACACAACCGCACACGTCCCTGGGTCTGTTCCAAGGCGGGTGACATTGACAATGACACATCTTTCATACCTAGACTCTGGTTACGGTGAATTTAGATTTGTAATTTGATGAAGGATTTTTTATGTTTTAAATTTGGTTGTTTATTGTGAATTTCAATTTGTCGTTTGATTAAAATCTTATTATTATTTTTATTTTTACATCATGGTTAACTTTTTTTTTTTGTTTTCCCTGATACAGTGAACATCTCTCATTGAAGGACGAAGTGACTTTAGATTGATTAGCTAGTTCTGTTGAACAATTGACTCAACTAGTCCAATCTCTTGTTCAAAGGTTGAAAAATAATGTCAGCTCCCCCTCTAAGGTATTTAAGGTCTTTGGTTCCAATTCTCAAACTCTTAATCAACAAAGTAGTGCAGCAAATAATCCATTGTTGCTATGCTCTATTGAGAAGGCAAAGACGAATTTGTCCATTGCTAATAAAAGAAGAACATAATCACTTGCTCCAATTAATGTTTCTAGATTAGAGCTACCTTTTGTGAGTACTAAGTAATAAGTAATTTTTTACTATTATTATTATTTCAATAATAACAGTTTTTTTTTTATATTTAGTGGGTGCAAGTGTGTTTTAGACCAAAAGCTTTTATGGGTTTGGATGATACTAAACTTGCAATTGCAGCATACTTGTATGGTAATCTATTGATGGATAAGTAAGTAAACTCAATAAGAATATTATTTTTAAACGGTATTGTGGATTTGTTTAGCTATTTTTATTTATGTTAATTTATCTTTGGCAGCTTTGAGGAGGATATAGTATTTTCTGGACTTACAGCTCGCAGAGATGTATTCAGGAGCTTGATGCAAGGAAAGCCAATTGATTCTCTTGTGCTAGGCTTAGTAGCAGCTATGATGAAAACAGAGTTGACCAGAGAAAGTGGTTATTGGTTTTTACGTACAACTTTTGCGATAAGTATATAGGAGTGTATATTAAAATAATATTCGTAGTTGTTATTTATATTGCACATATAAACAAGTGGCAAAAATAACGTAGATATCAGAGAAGACAAAATTGGATCCCAGTCATCTGCCATCTTGTATCACAGATGTTTATTAGGACAAAGTTGACTGCTTAAAAAGAGTAAATTGATATCATTTTTAAATTCAAATTAGCAAATATTGGTATAAAATAAATTTAATAACTAAAATTACTTTCTCTTGATTTGGTGTGTATCCTGTACCTGAAACTATTCACGAAGGTCATGAACACTGGTACCTCGTAGTGATCGATCGTGTTAAAAGATAAATCATTTTCCTAGACCCATTTTTCATTGAGAAACAGTTCAAGCGAAAGAAGACACCCTTGAAATTAGTAATATATTCTCTTTTTTGTTGTTAATTATCTAGATATATGACTAAAAAAGCAACATAGACAAAAACAGGCCATTTATTTAGATGAAGTATTGGAAGATCGTTCATTCTATGACTTTAAGACCACTCTAAATCTGATTTCTTTACAATTTGAATTTGAAGAACCAAAGGGCCTTCCCACCCTCGAAATTGTATCGTAACATCATATAATTAGTAGTTATTGATATGAAATTATATAGTACTCTAATATATACTCGATAGGTAGGAATGACGCGGGTGTGTGGGTTGCAAGTTGGATGATAGCTTGTTTTGAAGATGATCATTTTAACATAAAGATAATATTATACACTAATTTTTTCGGTCATTCTTTCTTTTATATTTAGGTAGTTAAGCCTAATGTGTAGATATTAATATTTTATTAGTTTGATGATGGGAATCAAATGAAGATTGCAGTCTCACTCATGTCGAAGAATCATAGTATGATCGAGTATAGAGTCAAAAGAAATGCCTTTGAAAATCTTAGAAAGCTGTATGAATGCTATAAATCTAATCTTGTGAAAATTCATAATAATCACGATGGTGATCACCATTATAATAATCACCATCTTGTGGGAATTCATAATCATCACGATGGTAATTATTATACACCTTTCTAAAATTTTCAAAGGCTTTTCTTTTGCCCAATACTCGATCATTTTATAATTCTTCGACACGAATGAGACTGCAATCTTCGTTCGATTCCCATAATATACCTAATAAAATATTAACATTTACACATTAAGCTTAACTACCTAAATATAAAAGAAAGAATAACGAAAAAAAAGTCTATAATATTATCTTTATGTTAAAGTTATCATCTTCAAAACAAGCTATTACCCAACTTGCAACCCACACACCCGTGTCATTCCTACATATCGAGCAAGATATATTAGAGTATTATATAATTGCATAAATTTTATATCAATAACTATTAATTATATGATATTATGATACAACTTCGAGGGTGGGAAGGCCTTTTGGTTCTTCAAATTCAAATAATGAAGAAATTAGATTTGGAGTAGTCTCAAAGTTATAGAATAAACGATTTTCCAATACTTCGTCTAAATAAATGGTTTGTTTATGTCTATGTCAGAATTTGCTTTTTTAGTCATATATCTATATAATTAACAAAAAAAAAAGAAAATATATTTACTAATTTCAAGGCTATCCTCTTTCGCTTGAATTGTTTCTTAATGGAAAATAGGTCTAGCAAAATGATTTGTCTTTTAACACGATCGATCACTACGAGATACCAGTGTTCATGACCTTCGTGAATAGTTTCAGGTACAGGGATAAACACCTAATCAAGAGAAAATCATTTTAGTTATTAAATTTATTTTATACCAATATTTGCTAATTTGAATTTAAAAATGATATAAACTTACTCTTTTTAAGCAGTCAACTTTGCCCAAATAAACATCTGTGATACAAGACGGCAGATGGTTGGGATCCAATTTTATCTTCTCTGACATCTACGTTATTTTGGCCACTTGTTTATATGCGCAATACAAATAACAACTACCAATATTATTTTAATATACACTCATATATGCTTACCGCAAAAGTTGTAGGTAAAAACCAATAACCACTTTTCTCTGGTCAACTTTGTCTTCATCATATCTGCTACTAAGTCTAGCACAAGAAAATCAATTGGCTTTCCTGGCATCAAGCTCCTGAATACATCTTTGCGAGCTGTAAGTATACAACTTACAAAACTCACAAAGAGTACATACATATGTATATATATTAAATAGTTTTGCAAGCATTAACTAATATAATTCCTATCCCTCTTACAGAATGTATAAAGATAAAGGCAAGGTAATAATAGATAATAACTAAGGCAACACAAAACATCACGACAACAACTAGGTAAACTCTTGGTGACTTCAACGCCCATATCCTGAAAAGGGAAATTTGTAGGGGGGTGAGAACATCATCCTCGAAAGGGTCCTTAGAAGAGGATTTTTGATAATTATTATAATAGGATATGTGAAGGTAAAACCGTTACAGTGATTAATAATCGCCTATGCATCTTTTCAAAATCAAAGATTTAATATAAAAATTCCAAAATTCTTTCTGGAAGAGAAAACTGTTAACTCTTCAAAAATCCGAAAGCCTTTCTAAAGTTTAATTTCCCATACTTTTCTAAGCCAAAACACAAACCAACCACGGCCTTCGGCCCATCTCATAATCAGTCACAGCCCTAGGCCCAAACAATTCAATCCACAACCAATCCATCACAATCCAACAGAGTTTCGGTCGCAAACACAAGTAGAAAAGTTCAAGCAGAAACAGGCAGTTACATCAAATAGAACAATTAACAATTAAACACAATTAATCACATACGCAAACCAAGTACAATATGCACACCCAAAAAATATCACATAGATGCATATGATGAATGCATGTCCTAGTGGCTGATGAATCTCATCTGTCAGTTATAAAGCCAACCCGACAAGTCCTGGTAACTAACCATTGGACTGTCCCTCTGTCGTGCATCCCCAACTCGAGTTATTCACAATCATAATCATAATCACACAACACCCACACTGGTGTTTTTCCACAAGGGCGAGCTCATCCAGAACTTTCACAATGTCCGGTGGCTAACCACTGCTTTTACCCAGGGAAACTCGTATCTCAGATAATTGGAAGTGCAGCAATCACTTTATTAACTCAATAATCATTCATATTCATACTCTGCCATCCGACTCATAACATATTCCACAATCAGCTGTAATTCATTATCATATACAGCCATTCCGGCTCATAACATAATAGCACTTCCACCATCCAACATCGTAAAACTCATAAAATCATAATTCAAGTCATAAATCACTTTTATCAAATCACTTTTCTTTGAAATCAAATTTCAATTCATCCCAGTCTTAACTTCAAAAATCCACCTTTTTCAAATCACTTCTAGCTTATAAGCCTTCTTTCTCAAAAGAAATTTCCTCTTTCAAAACAAGCCATATTTCCACAACATCCTTCTAAAACTTCCGAACGACTCAGCAACTAGGCCAAATTAAAAATCTCTTTTGAAAGATCCAAGAATCAGTCATCCTAAAACAGAATTTGGTAATAGAATTTTCTCAGCAGAGTCTCAAGACTTTAGGGAATGACAACCTATCTCAATTTTTTAAAAATTGATTGAAACTCTTAAAATCATAGATTCTTGGTTTAAGTAAATAGAAACAGAATTTATTATAAAAATGAATCATATAAAGTCACAAGTCCCAACCCAATCTAAAACCAATTCACTTGAAACGGAGCCAATCCATTTAAATCAAAACCACTTCCAGGTTCCTTCTTAAAACCAATTCTCTGACTTCTTCCAAAATGTCACAAACGCAATTATTCAATCAAAAGTCCAATTTCCTTTAAAATCACTAAAAGCTCCTCTGAACGAAATCCTTAAGTCTAACTAAAAGCATAAGCCCTTTTATATTTAAAATCAATATTAGAACATAATACCTTTCTTCAGTGATTCAAAATGGTAAAGTAATTCCTTTCTAAATAAATCGAACTCAAGACATAGTTTTCTTAAATAAATTAAACTAAAAAACATAACTATTTTCTTAATAAATCAAATAATACAATTTCTCAAATCCAAGCCTTTCTAAATAACTTTTCAAACAAAGTCTAAGATTTTTATAGAAATTTCGGCAACACCTCCCCTAAAACTTGGACTTTGCCACCCTTTTCGGGTCCCAACCAAACCATTCCACAATCCTTTTCAACGGTCCGAAACCCAAAATTAGTTCAAAATCAAGCTGGATCTAAAAGTGCGTACCATTTTCATATTTCTAGAAAACCAATTCAAACTCAAATCAATTTCCAACGGATTAAACTCGATTCCAAAACCTTAAAGAAACAACTTTAAAGAAACACTTCAAAACAGTCCATTTCACAAAAGCCAACAGTAGTCCAGTCCAACAAGCATTCACATCCATCCAAAACAATCAAACAATACACAAGACTTATACAATTACCAAAGGTACATTTCTCATATCAGTATCCATATATAACAATTCCAGATGAATAAGTTTAGTTTTGCGAAAAAGGCCCCTACCTCGACTCGTCGAACACATAAACCAAACGCGTCACAGGAACCTTCTCTCTCAACCCGAAATTACCGGTAGCTGGAATCACAGCTTCGCTCACTTTTGCAGTAGCAGAAACAACCCTTACTCGCAACATGTGGCCCCAATAACTTAATCCTAAAAAAATATTAATATTGCAAAAACCTTATAACACATAACGGGATATGAACGGGGAAGGTTTCAAGACAGAGATACTTACTGTAACCAAAGAATACTGACTGAACCAAAGGACAGAACCTTCAGCGGTGGTTCCGACAGCCACAGAACCGTCCTTGGCAGCCAGAATCACTGTGACTCAGCCTGCTCCGTTAGTAGTTTCCAGCACCTGTTCCATGGCAGCAACAGCGACGAGGTTAAACGCCTCCTCTCCTCTCCGATTTGGGGGGATTCCAGTAGTAGCAGCAATCTTCAAACAGAACCAGCAACTACCTCCAGTAACGGCAGCGGCAACGTAACTTACGACAACCACTTTATTCAACACAAACAATTTCAGTGACAAGCTTCAAAGTAAAAGTGAATTGGCAGAACAAGGAAGAAACAGGGAAAAGCTCACCAAAACAGTAGCGATTCTAACGGCGGTTTCCGACGGCAGTGGCGGCGTGCAGCTCGACGGCAGACCACACCCGCGGCAGCAACGACAGTCACAGTGGCTCCTCTATCTCGCGGTTCTGCCTCCCTTCCTCCACGCCTCTGGCAGCGACGGGCAAGGCTTCAGTGACGGCTTCGTTCATCGCCTCTTCCCTCTTGGTCTCTCGGTCTCCTCTGTTCGCGATTCACGGCGACGATAGAGGCAAGACACAACGGCGACGCGACGGCTCCGGTGGCTCCGTAACAGTTCGACAGCGACGCTAGCTCCTCTTTCTCACCTTCATCGCGTCTCTCTCTCTCCCTTGGCGATTTGACGACGACGCTTGGAAATGGCGACGACGGACGCGACGGGATGCAGCGTTGACGGAACGGCGATGGAGCGCAGCTGGCGGCGAGGCGTGGCGGGTTCGATGAAATTAAGTAAAATCTTCATTTTAATTATCAAAATTTGATTTAATTATTCTCAATGAAATAATTTCTAAAAAATAAAATCTAATAATAAATAAATTTGAAATCCACCCATAATAAGATTTTTCAAAAATTCTGGGTTTTACATCTTTCTCATAGCTGCCAAAGATAAATTAACATAAATAAAAATAGCTAAACAAATTCACAACACCGTTAAAAAATAATATTCTTATTGAGTTTACTTACTTATCCATCAAGAGATTACTATACAAGTATGCTGCAATTGCAAGTTCAGTATCGTCCAAACCCATTGAAGCTATTGGTCTAAAACAGACTTGCACCCACTAAATATATAAAAAAAAAAATTATAATAATAATAATAATAATAATAATAATAATAATAATAATAATAAACTACTTATTACTTAGTACTCGCAATAGGTAGCTCTAATCCAAGAACATAAACCACTTATTACTTAGTACTCGCAATAAGTAGTTCTAATCCAAGAACATTAATTGGAGCAAGTGAGTCTGTTCTCCTTTTTTTAGCAATGGACAGATTCGTCTTTGCCATCTCAATAGAGCATAGCAACAATCGATTATTTGATGCACTACTTTGTTGATTAAAAGTCTTAGAATTAGAACCAAAGATCTTAAACACCTTAGAGGGGGAGCTGACATTATTTTTCAATCGCTGAATAAGAGATTGGACTAGTTGAGTCAATTGTTCAAACGAATTAACTAATGAATCTAAAGTCACTTTGTCCTTCAATGTGAGATGTTCACTGTAACGGTGAAAACAAAAAAAAAATAACAAAGATGTAAAAATAAAGATAAAAATAAGATTTTAATCAAACGACAAATTAAAATTCACAATAAACAACCAAATCTAGAACATAAAAAATCATTCATCAAATTACAAATTCAAATTCACTGTAACCAAAGTCGAGGTATGAGAGATGTGTCATTGTCACCCGCCTTGGAACAAGCCCAGGGACGTGTGCGACTGTGTGCGCAAAAAAGCAGACTGCTGGGAACACGATGCATGGTGGCAGCATGATGAACAACGGCAAGGCATCAAGGCACAAGAGAGAGCAGATCTGCGAGAATAAAGAGAAGCAACGCAGAGAATAGAACTACGTGCAGCTGTGGGTGAAGTCGATCAGACGAAGGAAACGTAGGCGACCGGCAGAGAAAACGGTTGCCAAGAACAGACGACAGGGGCATAGAAGGCAGAACAACAATGGAGTGAGAGTGAGTGAGTCACAGCCGAGAGTGAGAGAGGAGTGAATGACCAAACCCTAAACCCTTTTACCTCTTTCTTTTTGCCAGGATGCCCAATCATATCATATATGCTCATCATCCTTACCTAGCCACCTTAGGCATTCTCTTTTTTTTATATATTTTTATTTTACATGATAGAATAAAACCACTCACACATATTTTCAAATCAAATAATATAAAAAAGTTTCAATTTTGTGGGTTTATAGTTTAGGGTTTAGGGTTTAGGATTTAGATAAATTTATATAACTAAATTAATTAACATTACAAAATATTTTTTTAATCAAAGAAGTGAATATAAAGTTGCGTTAATAAAAAATAATACAACAGTGAGAACAAATTCATAAAATAAGAACGGTAAAAATAATAATTAGTATGTACTTGTTCAAAATTTCTGTTGGTTCTTGATGATTTCTCATGTTAGGAATAGAATTTACCTCACAAGAAGGAGTCTGATTATTTTTACGTGTTTTTACCATTGTATTAGTTTATAATTTTATGTGTTTGAGAAAAATACATAACAATAATAGAAGAGAATTGCTATTATATATTAATTTAAGGTAAATTTATAATAAATATAAATTCAATCTAATTATTGACAATCTTATTCGTGTTATAATCAATATGAATCACACAGATTTTATTTTTAAATAAATCATATATTCACCCAAAATCAATATTATATATAAAAATTACAAGTCTGA
>NC_029792.2:112112071-112124005 GCF_000816755.2 Arachis ipaensis | reverse complement strand
TATTAATTTTTCATACACGTAGAAAAAACTCACATTAAACTTTTTTTAATGATAAATATCATCTATAATAAAAATAAATTTTTACTAACTTTCATCTATAATAAAAATGTTGACTAATGATTAGAAGCACTGCTTTTTATATATTAAAAATTATTATTTATATAATAAAAAAATTTTAATATATAATAAATTTTAAGTCATAAAAATAAATCTGTAATAAGTATCATATAAAAACATAAGTTTAGATGATGATATGATATAAATATAAAATAATAAACTCTTTTTAAAAGATTATTTCTCAAAAATAAAGAATGGAGTAAACAAAAATTTGAACTATATATAAAGACATTTTCTAACATGTTATTAGCAAATTATATTCACAATATTATTCTAATTGTGTGACATATATGTTTGGGTGCTTGATATGGGTGATGAGCGAGAATTATCTAGGCCATCTCAAGGTAGCGAGAAAAAAAAACACAAGAAAGGTTAACATTAATGTTATTGATAACCAACTCTTACATCATCTGTACTTCAACCATATACCTCACATACTCCAATATTTCTATTCTATGTATCACGGCTTTTATACTGCTGCAGTATATTCTAACCAATCTCCGACAACCATGCATCCATCGCTACACAACTTATTTCCACCATCATTTTATCGTATGTCTAACTGTCATAAATTTTCAGCCTCATACTCTCTTATATCCTTTTTAATCTACTAATCCAAGAAATACAGATGAAATTCTTAAACTGCTAAACTCTCCACAACATCATTAGTCTGACTCTGGTACAAATAAGAAAGCATTAAAGCATACAAGTGTATGCGATAAGAAGATATCTACGGCAAAGAGAAGAATTGTCTAGAATTCACATTTATCTGAAAATATGGTTGGTGTGAATAATGTCTCCATTAAAGACGAATTTTCAAAAAATAAAAAAATTACACTGAGGACCTCACACAAATCTCTAACCGAGGAGCAAAAGGCACTCTTAAAAAAGAGCACACCAAGTGAATATTCTATCAGCATACATACCCTAAACAACAAAAGGCTGAGTACAATAAACGGAGAATTGAATGGCCATTTGTAAGTTTGCATATCACAAGAATTTGCGTCGATCATCTAAGGTTACAAAACTTAGTAATCTCATCAAATTTTTTTTTTATTTTGCAGTGGATCCCGATTTTATTTGAGCCTCCTGCATACATGGATTTGGATGACTTAGATATTGAAATGGCAACTACGTGTTTGCACCAAATAAAAGAAGGTTACATATCTCATTATCTATCTGTTAAATCTTTAAAAAAGTGTACAATATTAATGTGTTTCATGTTTGTAGTGATGAGGTATTGACGACAACAAACAAATTTAGCGAAACTCGTGACAACTTCAAATCATTAATTCCCAAAGAATGGGTACATCGGGATGTAAGTGCATAATTAAGTTACTAACTCTAGAATACTTTCAATTCTTAATAAATTTATTAATTACCACATAGGTGTTGGATTTGGTGGCTACTATGCTAATCATGCAGGAGAAAGGATTATGATGTCAAACACACTGGTATTTGCCAGTTTTATTTTCGGTACGCTATGTCTTTTTCAGGCTTGTTATCATTTTTATTTATTTTATCTTATTGTATAATTAGTGTTACTGACTTAGCCCCTAACTATTAATTTCAGCAATTCATAATAGAATGTGATACCAAAATTGAAGTTTTGTTGAAATATTATCAAAAAGAATTCATGAAAAAAGTTGATAAAAGTCTAAAAAAGGTTTATGATTTATTGTATTTTTTTCATTGTTTAATGGTCTTTATTTTTATGAACTAATCTAGACTTTTTATTTTAAAAATTTTTGTATTTAGTAATATTCTAATACGTGAAAGTTGGTACTAGATTTTTTTTCCTGTTAATGAGAACAGCACGCATTGGTATTTGGTTGTTTTTTATTTATGCAATCATCCAACAATTTTGCTAGATTTTCTACCGATTGTTTTAAGTTTTAAAGTTGGTACTAGATCTTTTTACCTGTCAACGAGAACAACACACATTGGTATCTGGTTGTTTTTGATTTATGCAATCATCAAACAATTCTGCTAGACTCCCTACCGATTGCTACAGATAAAGAGCAAAAGAGATTGAGTATAGTAAAACTGATAAATTAAAATTTTCCATTTTCACTTTTATGACATTTTTTTAAAAATTTCAAATATCATCCTTTATTTATTTTTTTTCCTATATGAATAGGCAAAATATCTGGAAGATATGCTCAAGTATGACTCATTCTATAAATATAACACTCCATTTAGGTCAAGGATACTTGATTTTATATTTGTGGATATGCTAGAAATAGGAGAACAAGCTCCTGGCTCGTAAGGAATATCTGTATTTGTGTTTTTCTCTTTGAAATGTTTATCTGCATAAGCTAACCGCGTCTTATTTAACACAATAATGATTGTGGGGTATGAGTGGCAACCTAGATGACAAACTACAGGAAGACATATAGTTATACAATAAATGTAATTTTTTTTTCTTAAAAAAAATAGTACATCATTTACTAATGTATATGGTTTTGTTGGTAACTAATATATTTATATTTTTTAGGTTAATGATGGTACAAGGATGCGACTTGCGTTTGATTTGATTCTAAGGCCCCACAACTTGATGATGCATAATGTCATTGACTCTGCTACCAGAAATTACAATAAGTATAAACAAAATGATTCAAACAAAAATTTAAAATTCGTAATTGTCATGTAGTCATGTTTGGTTTATATTAGGATGTGTTAGTTTCATCTCTTTTACTTCAAAAAAAATTATGCACTATATTTTCTATAGACTTTTTTTGAAAATTCATGCTTTTGTCTTTAGTTCAATTATATTTGAATTTAGATAAAACTTAATTTTCACTCTAGCATTTCTATTCCTAGAACCACTTCTATGTTGTAAGCTAGGCAAGTCCTCATATTTAGAATAATATTAAAACTTACTAGCAAAGGATAAAACTCATTCCAATAAAGATAAAATTTATGAATCTCATCAATTTAAAATCTGTAGTCACACATGTCTAAATAAATGAAGGCTTCACTTTACATCCAAACTACTTTATTAAGAATTAATAAATAATTGACTCATTTTGTTTAGTAAGAAAATATCAATGATTATGAAAAACAGGAACTGTTTTCAACAAAAATCAGAGATAAATTAAATAACCAAAGTTAAAATTTAGAAGTAACATCAACAGTGAAACTACTATAATTTCCATTCCAACATTTTCCTTCAATATCAACTAGAGTGAAACCCGCGCAATGCGCGAAGAGGCAAATTAATTATACTTTATAATGTATTCTAGTAAATATTATATTATTTAGGATTCAAGTTGTTTAACTTCAAAATCATACCCAAGGTAATTATTAGCTTCTTGTTGGTGAATAAGGTTTTAAATTATGAAATCATGTGTTATTGAAAGATTATATGGAATAAAAAAGGTCTATTTTGTTTATCTCAGAAACATACATCAGCTACAAGCTTGAATTAATGGATTAAAGACCTTTGTTAGCACATGAAAATGAAAGACAAAAAGAAATAATATACAAATAAAATTTTGTCACCACAATCTAAACTTTGCTTGTTGAAAAATAAGAATGCATATTCACAATAAAGAGATATGCTAGTCAACCTCACAGCTATGACATATAAAACTACAAGCTTTTTCCTAAAACATTAAAATGACAGAAACCTCAGGCACCTTTACCAAACTTATAAATCTATTTCTAGTATTACTCTAATGGGTTCATGATATTTATGTAGGACACCCTAAAATGAATTAGTTGTAACAATAAAAATATTGAAAATGAATAGTCAAGAAGCACCGATAGAACAATTACACTAAAAAAATTTGACAAAGTAAACAGACCTGATTTTTGTTTTGTTTCTTTCTCTTCAATTTCAAGTCCATCAGCTTTCAATTTCTTACTTATTTTAGCAGCTCGGGCTGCCGCTAATTCTGTTACAGATTTTATGGTGGCAACTTTATTGGCAGCCTGCTGTGCAATCATAGTTTGTTGCATAAGCAAAGCTTGCTGGAATTGCATCTGTTGCATTGCCACAGCTTGCTGCATCATCAAAGGAAAAGATGATGAAGCAAGAGAAGATAGATAGATTGAAAATAGCATTTACATAAATACAAATATTTTTATAATAACTAACTAACTTCAGAATTCTATTTTAAGTTAATTTCATACTCATTTGTCATGTGGTGCCATAAAACTTAGAAATATCCATGTCCTCGTCTTTGTGTCACTTTATACCTATATCTCATTTCTTATTAGAGCTTTGTACCATATGTAAATACCAGATTATACCTCTAAACTATTCACAAAGATGGATTGAAAAATATAGTGAATCCTTGCCCCACCAGATAGCTACAAGCTTGAATTTGTTAGAATATAATTAGGATCAATTAGTATTATTTAGTATATCTAAATATTTATTGTAGGAGATTACGTCTTTATTATTACGATTCTGTTAGTACCTATAAATACCCTTTTATATTGTATCATTCTACACAACTTGAACAGACAACTTGATTACATTCAATAATACACAAATCCTTTTTCCAGTTTAGTCTCTTGTTTCTAACATAGTATCAGAGCATATGCCATTCTTCTTTCTCTTTTGTCACTCCTTTGATGCATTCTTCTTTCTCTTTTGTCACTCCTTTGATGCTTTTTCACCTCACCGACTAGCCTATTTTGAGTTGAATGATCAAACATCATTGTCATCCGCTGTTTACCTATTCTCATAAAGAAATCATATAGTTTTCGCTCTCTTTCGGTAATTTCGTCTGCGTTCTCTCGTGGTAGTTCCGTTTGTGTTCTCTCGTGGCAGTTTCGTCTACGTTTTCTCGTGGCAGTTCCGTCTGCATTTCGTCTGTATTTTTCTTGTGGCAATTTCGTCTGCATTTTTTCCGGCAGTTTCGTCTGCACTTCCTTTAGATAGCGGCAGTTTCATATGCGCTTCCTTCCGGCAGTTCCGTCTGCACCCGTTTTATCAATTTATGCAGTTTTTTCTATTTATTTCGTTGTTTTAAATATGTTTCAAACTCAAGTGTCACTTGAGTTTGAGGGGGAATGTTAGAATATAATTAGGATCAATTAGTATTATTTAGTATATCTGAATATTTATTGTAGGAGATTACGTCTTTATTATTACAATTATGTTAGTACCTATAAATACCCTTTTATATTATATTATTCTACACAACTTGATTACATTCAATAATACACAAATCCTTGCTCCAGTTTAGTCTCATGTTTCTAACAGAATTAATGGATTAAAGACCTTTGTTAGCATATGAAAATGAAGGACAAAATGAAATAATATACAAACAAGATTTTGTCACTACAATCTAAACTTTGCTTGTTGAAAGATTAGAGTGCATATCCACAATAAAGAGATATGCTACTCAACCTCACAACTATGCCACATAAAACTGCAAGCTTCTATAATACAAAGGCAATTGTGTGTGTGTGTGTGTCTATATATATATTATATATATATATATATATATATATATATATATATATATATATATATATATATATATATATATATATATATATATATATATATATATATATATATATATATATATATATATATATATATATATATATATATATATATATATATATATATATATATATATATATATATATATATATATATATATATATATATATATATATATATATATATATATATATATATATATATATATATATATATATATATATATATATATATATATATATATATATATATATATATATATATATATATATATATATATATATATATATATATATATATATATATATATATATATATATATATATATATATATATATATATATATATATATATATATATATATATATATATATATATATATATATATATATATATATATATATATATATATATATATATATATATATATAAAGATAAAAAAGCAAAGGATGCATTGCACTCACACTAATAAACCCAAAACTCTTAAATATAGTAAAACATATACCACCGAATGAAAACTTTAAAATGCGGACAAGATTATGATTTTTTTTCCCTAAAACATTAAAATGATAGAAACCTCAGGCACCTTTACCAAACTTATTATAAATCTATTTCAAGCATTACTCTAATGGGTTCTTGATACTTATGTAAGGCACCCTAAAATGAATTAGTTGTAACAATAAAAACATTGAAAATGAATAGTCAATAAGCACCGGTAGAACAATTACATTAAAAAAATTTGACAAAGTAAACAGACCTGGATTTTTGTTTTGTTTCTTTCTCTTCAATTTTAGGTCCATCAGCTTTCAACTTCTTACTTATTTCAGCAGCTCGGACTGCAGCTAACTCTGTTGCAGATTTTATGGTGGCGACTTTATTGGCAGCCTGCTGTGTAATCATAGTTTGTTGCATAAGCAGAGCTTGCTGGAATTGCATCTTTTGCATTGCCACAGCTTGCTGCATCATCAAAAGAAGAGATGATGAAACAAGAGAAGATAGATAGATTGAAAATAGTATCTACATAAATACAAATATTTTTATAATAACTAACTAACTTTAGAATTCTATTTTTAAGTTAATTTCATACTCATTTGTCATGTGGTGCCATAAAACTTAGAAATATCAATGTCCTCGTCTTTGTGTCACTTTATACCTATATCTCATTTTCTATTAGAGCTTTATGCCATATGTAAATACCAGATTATACCTCGAAACTATTCACAAAGATGGATTGAAAAATATAGTGAATCCTTGTCCCACCAGATAGCTCGAAAGTGGACATCTCTTTGTTCTTTCCGTCCACCATGGAGGAAAATGTTGTTTTCAACAAGGAAACAAAATATTGATAAGATTGAAAGAGCTAAGAGATGCAAAGGTTGAAAAAAGATAAAAAGTCAAACAGTAGAGAAGCATGGCAACAATGTCAATGTTGGGTGTTTCTATTTCTAGGTTTCACAATCACCATTTTGCTTCTTCCAACTTAAATGCTGCCACAATTTCTTCTTGGAAGCTTGTGGTTGCTGTTCTCAACAACAAGAACAAGATGAAGGTCCCTTTTGAGCTGAAGCAGGGACAGTCTCGTATCTTCCACGAGCTTCCTTCTGGGATAAGCATGGAGGTGATTATACAGAAATTAACAACTAATATAAAATCACAGAAATCAAACCAAGTTATATTAATTACAAAAATCACAACAATGCTTTAATAATTAAAACAACAGAAATTACAGAGAGGGAGTTACTGGAAGGGAGAGGTTGACGATGGTAATGAAGCGCAGGGATGGTCCGCGAGCGCGACTTGGTGCGAGACGGTAACGACCGATGACACGAAGAGCGACGGCGACCTTGATTGTGAGACCGGAGACGAGAGAGGAAGAGAGCTTCAGTGCGACGCTACGGTGAGAGAGATGAGAGAGACCGAGCTTCACAAAGAGAGAGATACGAAGAGGAAAGAAGAACACGAGAAAACTTGAGAAGATGAAGATTGTTTCTGGAATCCAGATTGAAAGAATAATTTTTTATTTTTTTTGTTTCTCAAATATATTTTTGTTTTGTTGTTTAATTATTTGAAAATAGGATTAGTTAAATTTTAAATTTTGATTGATTTAAAAGGGTATTTTTGTCTAATCGAATAAAGTAAGGTTGTTTAAGACTTTTGTAAAATTAAATAAAAAAAATATTTTTTCTTTTTATTTAATTAAANTGTGAAAAATAAATTCTACATAACTTATTATTATTTGTCCATATTTTAAACGTATCGATACGTATGAATTTATCATAGTACTGAAGCAAACACCTTATTAAAATCATGTGGCTAAGAACACAACTAAAATTAAGCATCCAACTTATATCAAATTGAACTTATTTATCTTTGGGAAATGCTACTATGCTAGTAGAATATACTTATTCTTAATTTAAAGAAATGAATTCTAAATTTAACTAAAATCGTCTTTCCTGGTATTTCGGGATTTTAGGCAGTGACAAATACGGGTGCACAGACCCGGCCCGGTCCGAAGGCCCGGCCTGGTCCCGAACACTTTAGGGACTAATTTGGTGTGATTTCATCGGGTTTAGGGTCGGGTACGAGTCTCAAAAATAGACCCGGTCATTATTTCGGGTTGGGTCCGGGCCATATCTCGGGTCACCCGAAGTCGGTCCGGTGGCCCGGTTATAATACCCAATTAATATTTTGTATTATTAGTGATGGATCATGACTATTCTTATATGGAATTTAAGTATTGTAAACCTTAATATTTTGTGTTATTAGTCATTATAAGACTATAAGTTAATGTTTTATGTTTAGAATGCATAAGACTTTAGACTAATACATAAGATTGTGTTATTTGTATTGATTTAAATATTTGGTATTATTAGACAATATTAGTATTGATTGTGGTTATGCTTTAATTTTGAAGAATGATTGGTTCTTGTTATATTTTTCTAAGTGAATTTTACCATGTTAACTAATGGTTGGAGTTTTGGAAATTTGGATATTTTTAAATGCTAGCTTACAAGAAGGTATCAACGTAATGTAATGTTAACGGCCCGGTTTTCACCCGATTTTCACCCGGTATAATTGTGGCCCGAAAGTGTATTGGTTTCATCGGGTCTAGGACCGGGTTCGGGTCTAATAAATAGACCCGGTGTATATTTTGGGCCGGGTCTGGATCAAATCAAACCTGGCTTCACCCGGCCCATGTGCACCCCTAGTGACAGAGGGTGAAAGGAGCTGTGGGCTCCTTGTTGGCAGCAATGGTGATGTAGCAGTGGCGATGTGAAGTGTCTTAATGATAAAATCATAAAATAGAACCAAGATAGCAAAACAGAGCCATAGCTGGCAGTGGGAACGGTTCGCCTGTTCGGGGTGGTGGTGTGGCGGCGACAGCAAAACGGTGCTGACCTCAGAATGACAAATTAAAGAAGGGAAATGGAAGAAAGATCGCAAGTTGGAGTAAAGAATGTTAGGAGTGTTTTTCTGGTAATGAAGGAAAGTTGCTTCTATGGGAATGGTCTTATGTGTAATCTTTACAAAATTATTTAGCAACAGATTAAAAATGCCAAGAGAATTGTTTTTATATGCAATCTAGACCTACCAAGTTTCTGGAGCAGTTTCTCTGTGTAGTGCTTATAAAATTGTTCAGACAATATTCAAAAGAAGTGTTGGCTAATATAAACACGAGCACTACAGTTGCTTATGTATCTAAGATAGTGTTTGTTTTTTGAGATTGAAATTAATACTGGAACTGAACTCAGTATTATATTTGGTGATTAGAGATTGAAACTAAAATTTTAAATCCAGTACCTCAGAAAATGCAAAAAGAACAGATTGAAAATTCTAAGACTAGAAACTAAAATTTTAATAACGTACATTCCTTTTTAAAAATGTTTTTATTTAACTTTTCAAATTTCAGATCTACCATTTAATCTTTATATTTATTTTAAATCAAACATGACCTTAGATATAACGCAATTCAATACATTTTATACTAAACACAATACAAAAACTTAATTCAATCTTAGTCTCAGCCAAGAGTATGAATTTTCTAGCGTTGCATTAAAAAGCTTAAAATATAGACTAAAACAACAGTTAGAAAACCCTGGGATTAGACCTTTCGAAACAACGACTTTTAGAAAGCTTAAATTTTTAATGCTGCATGAGGGGAATATCTTTTCAGTTGGAGCTGCCACACAAGTCTGACTCTCCCAACTTGTAACCCTTCAAATGAAATTTAGTATTAACTAGAGCTCCTCGTACGGTATATGTATCTGTATAAACTGAGTTTAATGTTTTTGTTTACATTGCCGTGTGCTATATTATTGGACATCACTAATTACCCAACCTATTTACTATGTAACAATAACATAACAGATACTCGTGTAATCGTGTGAAAGAGGCTAATAAGCATGCCCATCGTCAGTTTTGTTTGGTCCCTTCCATTTGAAGTTATCTGCGTAAGATTTAGGCTGCAAGCAATAAAACCGGAACAAGAAAGTTTAGATTATGGGGTTAAATTTAATAAATCATAGAGGCAAACAATACATATATCTGGTACTCCTAATCCATTTTAAAACAAAATTTTGTGGGGACATATGCCCGGCCAACCTCTTGCATGTGGATCCTTCACTGGCTCATTTGAACACGGAAATAATTTCAACTCAAATTACTATATGAAAGAGCATAGTTACCTTTAAAAGGGGAGTGTGACGTTTTTTAACCTGAAAAGAAAGAAAAATAAATTGAATTTATTTTTTAGATTAACTTAATAAGCCTGAAAATGTCTAAAGTAACTTGTAAAATTAATACATATATATATTGGCTCTGGCCTCTCCTCCTATCTATCATCTTCAATGAAATTAAAATAAAAATGACTGAGTTAACAAACCAAGAGAGAAGCAAAAAAAGTTCTATGGTGATACCGTATAGTCCCAACCGTGTTTTTCAGCAAAAGCCCTGGCAGCAGCTTCGCTATCAAAGCTGAGAGCTGCCTCACCGACATAGGAGTAGGGATCACCGGTTGAAGTCCAACCCATCAACGGATTTTCCCACCTAATATTTTTTTTTACATCAAAATGGTTTCTCATAAACAACCTCACTTCATATATATAAAAACATACACAGATAGTGACAACTTTCAACGTTTCTACTTCAGCTAGGCAGGTCTTTCAACACTGTAACTAGATGAAATAATCAAAGAGTGGATACAACAATGAGCAAGTCAAATAGTTTCAAATCTCCAGAGAAACAGAGTTGATTGTTCTAGTGCGGATATGTTATGGTGAGTTCCAAACTTCAACAATTGGTAAATTCTCACATGCAGTTATCTTCATGGATACTAAAAAATTGTTGATGATTTGACAAATTTAACTAAATTATTATCTAACCACTATCAACTTTATCAACTTTATATAAAGACAACTGTATGTGAGTTTTCACCCTAAAGAAAACATACTTTTGCGTAGATAAGAAATCCATTTTCCATTTTCCAACTTTGCCTGAGCCTTGCTGGGATGCGGTCCTTGCAGGGGAATAAATGACGACCTGTAAGGACAAAAATCCCGGAAGTTGAATCATACTTGATAACAACAAATGAAAAGTAAAAAAGAAGTAAAGGGCAATAACAGCATTATTAGCATACCCTTCTCCTTAGATGTTGTTCTGGAATACCGGATATCATTCCAACCTCCCCTGGCTTCACTTCCACCAATGCGTCTGACTCTATGTTAGAGCTCAACCATCTACTCCACCCTCTGTAACCGTCACAACCACTTCTTCCAACCACCCTTCGTATTCCCGGTAGCATATTCCCTGCCATTTCACCCAACCATCAATCCAACGGCTTTTCTCTCCGTAATCGTTTTTGTAACCGCTTTAAACTGTGTTGATGCTAAAGGAACCAACTCGACAACTTCCAGAGGGTTCTCAATTCATCACCTACTGGCCCATATGTCATATAACTGTAGGTATTCACGTTGTGAGCTGGGCTAGAATTTGGGCCATGGCCGTTTATAATTTGAACTGGGCTATAATTTTGGGTTATTATATATGTATTATGTTTGTAATTTTCTAGTAGTTAGGTTATTACTCTGCTGAAATAAGCGTAAAAAATTTGAATCTCATTTTGTATATATAGCCACCCTACCCACTCATTGGTTAATAACAAATTCTAACAATTCATTAACTAGCCGATAAATTTTTAAGTGAAACTCTGATCCGCAACTAATTTGTTATTGGCCTGTTAAAACGAGGAATACTATGAAAACCAAAAAAATTGGTACACTTCATTCTTATATATTTTTTTGGTGTTCTGTATATTAAAAAAGAACAAGATTTTGTACGATTCTTGAACACCC
>NC_029792.2:112106791-112112009 GCF_000816755.2 Arachis ipaensis | reverse complement strand
CCCGGGGGCGGGGCGCAGGGGCATGATTCTCACTTTAATTGATAATGATCATATTCTTTTCTTTTAGTTTATATGAAAATTTAGAATTTATAAGTAAACACAAAAATATTATCTTACCCTTAATTTATAAATTTTTGTTAACTAATATTTTTAAAGTATTTATGAAAATTTTAGTGGTAGAAGTTTCAATGATAATTTTACTTTTATTTTTAAATTAAAAATTCTCATGTTGAAAAACTTAATCAACACACTACTAAATGCATCCTTAAACAAGCTTGACTAACTTAAACAAAAAATTGCAAGTAATGCTGGCAATGGATAGGGTAGGGTCTAAACCCTATTCTATCATAACCCTACCTACGAATTGAAAAAAACTCTACCTACTCTATTTGCAGGTTGAGAATCTCTCAATTCTAACTTTACCCGCACTCTAAAATTCTAAATCCTACCCTACCCGCAGAAATATCAAATTTTTTCAAAGTAAATATAAAATTCAATCATGTCGAATTTTATACATATTAATAACATAAAAAATAAAAAATTAATGCTCTAAATTACTAAATTAACTAACTAGTTTTAGTGGTTGTTCACTTATTGTAAGTTATTACATAAACGAGGTTGTGAGTTCAACTCTTACTTCCTTTACTTATTTAATTTTTATAAAATATGTATTATATATGAGGTGCGAGTAGGGTAGGGTAGGGTACACCCTAAACCCGTACCCTATTCTACCTGCAGGCATAACCGTACCCTACCCTACCCGCAGCGGGTCGGATAGCCTACCTTACCTGAATAGATTGGACCGGATTGGATACCCGCGGATAGGGTATGAATTGCCAGTCCTAATTCCAAGTGCTCGTTTAAATCAGATTTTTTTTTTCATTTTTCTTTTAACTTTCAAGAAAATTCTCATTTCTATCAACAAAAATTTAAAATATTAATAAATTTATTTACAGATAAAAACAAACTAAGTTTATACACAAATATCTAAGTATTAATTTCATTATGAGTATATTTATTTGAATTTTGAATTTTCATAATTAAAATTATAAATTTATTCATCTTTGACAATATAAATTGAGTTTTATTTATGTAAATTATCAATATTTTAAATTTTTATGGTTAAGAATAGTAGTTTATATTATTTGTGATCTTCCTTAGTACCTTATTAATATAGGATAATTCTTAATTTACCGTGCACACACCATCGCATAGTAGTACTACAATGATTAGCGAATAAATTAGGAACACGTTGCTAACACTGAGTTTGATCCAAATCATTCACATATTTGCTAACACTGAGTTTAATGGTATTTCCAAATTAAAAATCTACAACAAAATACAATGTATTCTCTCATACAGCTAAACTATTATATATATTTTGATTTCTAAAAGATTTAACAGTTAATAAAATATAATTTTAAAAAGTTAAAAAAATATTTTGACTCTTCAGACACTATTTTCATAATAACAAAATGTATCAAATGAAAATAATTATATGTACACTAGAAATCAATTATAAAATCAACTACTGTTTATTTAAATATATATTACATAAAAGTGATTAATTTGGTAGTTAATTTTTTATATACACGGAACATGTATAATTGAATTATAAATCTTATAAATTTTAGTTTTGACAAAATATATTTTTAACTTTTAAAATTAAATCATTTACCCAAATGATAGTAAAGATTAGGTTTGGAAAAGTATATGGTTAATATGATGAAATTATAAATATCACCTTCCTTCCTCTCACTTATGTATAGAGAGATTAGAGATACACAAAAGAATTAACGCATAATGGGGAAAGCATGTAGTTGGTCTCTTATATCCATTTTCATTATTATCCTTTCATGCTGTGTGTCTGAAATACATGGAAACAAACAAGGTCGGGCTCTGGACAAGTTTTTCAAGGCCAAGTTCAAAGCAGGATCACAAATCAACAGGGGGCACTTCGAGGCACCAGAGATTGTGCATGAAGCCGCCACTGCCACCGCCGCCGATGTGGGTTCTCAGGCGGGTCTGAAAGAGAAAGACAGAATTGTGAGTTTGCCGGGGCAGCCAAAGGTGAATTTCAGTCAGTATGGAGGGTATGTCACGGTTAACCATTTGGCAGGACGTGCCTATTATTATTACTTTGTGGAAGCTCAGACTTCTAAGGAAACAAAGCCCCTTCTTCTTTGGCTCAATGGAGGTATAACATTCAATTCACATAAGCTTTCATTCATTTATCTTTTATCAAACAAAAATTGAAAATTAAAAAAAAGTACATAACTAAATTATATTAGTTTCATTACTTTCTAAGAAATTAAAAATAAAATTAAAATATTTTTTTCAAACAAAAGAGAAATTTACACATTTCTTACCCTTTATTTTAGTAAATTAGTCTTTTTGATTATTAGATAAAATATTAACTCAAAATTATACACAACATTATTACATAATGCATGCTATTTGCTAATGAGGTATATCACCAACTTTTTTATTAAAATGGAACATGCTAATTAGTTGAAGTGTTCCACACTAAAAAACATGAAAGCTATTTTTTTTTTTTCGTTTTAATTTGAAATCCTTAATCAGTAGCGTCCACACATGCTCATGTAGAAATATTCCTTTGACTACTGGCCAAGTACATACCTTTGTCATCTATTTATTTATTTATTTTGGTGAACATATAAAAATTGTTATTTTCATTTCAAAATAAATATCAAATTAACTAATTTAATATAATTACAATTATCAATATTTTATTACCGATTACGGATGTTTGTACTATGGAAGGAAAAGTATAGGTAACCAACAATATTTTTAAATAATGTGTAAACAATGTGAATTAATAATAGAGCTAAAAGAGTAAATTAATTTTAAATTTAATTAATAACATTAAATTAGGGTATAATATATTTTTATTTGATTGGTGGTTGTTCATGTTATTCAAGATGGTCATTATTTAAGAGTAACTAATTTAATTTTGGTTTACTACATAAAACATTTTATACTGTATTAAAATTAAACTCCTAGTATAAATCTCACAATAGACGAAATTCTTTTATCACTTCAACTTATTATTTTTTCCTCTAATGAAAAACTGTAACAACAATGAAATAATGAGCTGGATACAAATCAATGTAGTTGAACACATTTGCAGTATCCAAATATATTAAGTTTACTAATATATACCAAGATAATAATTAGTTAAATTAGGTCATGTTTATCTTAAAGTATATTCCTGAATTAGTGAATTTGAATATAAGTTGCATCTAAATATACTCATTTACAGACATACCTAGTTTGTCAAAATAACAATTATTAGTAATCAAATTAAGAATCTTGCCTGAAAAACTAGTCATGTACATCCGATCCTGTCGTACGTGGGACTTACTTATTAATGGTCTATTTTGTTTTATTACTTATTTAGTTTGGTCTATTTTTATCCTAAGCCAAAAAATATCTTTGATTTACTTGTAACTGATATGTTGGTTGAAGTAAATTACAATAACAAAAAAGTAATTACCCCTACCTTCCCAACATTATTTAATTTGTGCTTCATACTTATAAGAAGAAAATTTTTTGACCTATACCGTGAGATCTCACCTATTCACAAGAGTAGTTCAACCAACATATTTTCTCAATCAAACACTCTCAAAAGTCATAATTGTTTGGAAACGCTCATTATTCTTTATTTTCTTATATTCAGTGAACTGTAATGTTAAATATTTATTTAAGATAGACTGATTAAATAGATTAATAATATGCTAAGGAGAAACTATTTTAATAATGAGTAGTTCCCTTTTTTTTTTTATTGTTATGCCAATGTGCTCTCACATTGGCGGTGATTTGAACATTGAATAGCAGGTTGGTTAGATCCCATAATTTGAGGACTCCTGTTCAACTCTAGAAGAATAAACATTAACAAATTCACACACACACATATGTTATGTGATGTAATTAGATATTAATTGATCTCTTTGATGTTATTTAACTTGTCCGTACATTTATATATTCGAATAAATATTTAAATTTGTCCCGATCACTCGTTCTTTAAATTATTATAAAATATTTTTTAATTAAATTCATTTTTTGAAAATTTTAAATTAATCACGTTGATTCTTTTGTTATTTCTTTTGTTAACAGCATCAAAATTTACTGATATTATATATTAAGTGATATTATAATATACATCTAAAAATCTTAATTAACTGCTAATATTATAAAGTTTATAAAATTAGATCAAATCAAAACTTAATTAAGGGAGAACTTTGAGGCATCATAATTCTTTAATTTGAGATTTTATTTGATATAATTTTATAAACTTATTATATTAGCGGCCAATTAGGATTACCAGATATGTATTATGATATTATTTAACGTGTCATATCAATAAATTCTAATGTAGGTAGCAACGGAAATGACAAAAATACTAATATAACTAACTTAAAATTTTTAAAAGATAAATTTAATTAAAAAATATTTTGAGGATCAATTTAGAAAACAAATAATCTCTTAGGACTTATGTAACCATTTACTCATATATTCTTTTCAAGAATACAACTACTAGCTAGAAAAATAAAATCTTACCATGAAAATAAACGTTATTTTTCCTTTTTTTTTAGCTAGTGTGTAGGTGCTTTTTTCTTTTTTTGTCTCTAGCAATTCATATTGTTCTGTAAATGCAAAAAGATATATAGAACATTTACCATGGAAAATATGACTTATTTGTATGAATTTCGTAGGGTTTAATGTTTAGGGGAAAAGATATTCGTTTTTAACGTTTTAAAAGAGCTTTTAGCGAAGTGACAAATATATATTCAATATATCATTTCAAAAATAACAGTATTTACAAAGATTGTATCAGCACAAAATTATAGATGAAACTATGAAAGAAATTAAAACAATCTCAAATTCTCAAAAGAGTTTGGAAGACAAATCTACCACTTTTTGATAAATAGATAGGTCCTCAAAACAAATTTTTCTTTTAGGATATCAGATCAATAATTTTATCTTTTTTTTATGAGTATTATTATGTATACAGTTTTGATAAAGAATTCTATAAATACTATAAATATCAATTATTATGTATTTAATATATATAATTTAATTTTTATATACAGTAAAAAAACAGACAGTCAATTATGTATTGACGTATTAGCAAAAATAATTAATTTTTAAATTTACTACTTAAAAAGTTATCTAAATACATTAATTTGATTAGATG
>NC_029792.2:112101812-112106590 GCF_000816755.2 Arachis ipaensis | reverse complement strand
TACCAAAAAACAATTCACAGTAAAATAATAAAACTTTTTACACTTGAATAATTAATTTGTTCATAGCAAAATAATCAAATTTTTTATGAATATAAAAATCTGTCACCAATCAGCAACCATCATTTTATTTTTTGTACTTTTAAATTTATAGATGTTTTTGTTACAAATGTGAAACAACCTGGTTTGACTATAGGTCCTGGATGTTCATCCCTTGCCTATGGAGCAATGCAAGAACTTGGACCCTTCCGAGTAAACAGTGATGGACGAACACTTTACCTAAATAGATATCGTTGGAATCATGGTATGTATGTATATATATACTACCTCAATTGATTTCCTTTATTTGAGTAATTTGTAACATATTATGTTGTGACTTAATTGAATATAATTTGAAGCTGCAAATGTTTTGTTCCTGGAGTCACCAACTGGAGTAGGATTTTCTTACTCAAACAGATCATCAGATTATGCTGATTATTATAATGATGACAAGAAAACAGCAGCAGATAACTATGTATTCTTGGTGAATTGGTTGGAGAGGTTTCCTGAATATAAGAAGAGGGATTTCTTCATTGCTGGGGAGAGTTATGCAGGGCATTATGTTCCTGAACTTGCACATACTATTCTCTACCATAACAAGAAGGCCAACAAAACAATCGTTAACCTTAAAGGAATACTGGTATTCAATTACATTATTGCCTCTCTATTTCTCCCCTATGGATATTCTGATTCTTATTTTAATAATGTAACTGNCCATACATTTTTAAATTTAAATATTGTGCTTCAATAAGTGAAACACTGTTTTATTAACCAGAATGGGATAATAATAATATGGTGAAAACTTCACATGAAGTTGACTGTATCTGAATTTTCACCTAATAATATAAAGGGATGAGAATATTGCCGATATAAGTCATTGTTGAAAATTCGCCATCCGTGAATATAATTGCTGTGTTTTAAATAAAATAAAATTGGGATTTAGACATTCAGTACATTTTGGTCTCCCCAAACTGTATTTTTTTAATTTTAAAAGAAGATTACGAAGAAAAAATGAGTCTTTAATTTTTTAATTCGAAAACATATAAATCGTTGACTAATCAAAAATATAAAAACATTCTTAATTTTCTAAAATATGAAATATTTAAATTTTTTTATCTAAAATATCTAATGACTAATCAGTCTTTTAGAGAGACTTAGACGTGTCACATTTTAAAAAGTAAAAGACGTTTTTATATTTTTAATTAGTCGATGATTTATTTGTCTTTTAAATAAAAAGTTAAAGAATTATTTATTGTTTATTCTGATAATTTGCAATCAGGCATTTCTAAATTGTATTGTTTGAATTTTTCTAATATATGGTATATTTGCGTAACGTCTCCATATATATACATAAAACACTAAATTCTTCAATAATACTGTATTTTATACTTTAGTCCCCAATATATAAAAAAAACCTAGCCGATTTCATGAAGTAGTATGAGAAAAATGATATTAATGAAACAAAACTAAATTATTATTATGCAGATTGGGAATGCAGTGATAAACGATGAAACAGACGATGCTGGAATGTACGATTTTCTTGCAAGCCATGCAATAATCTCAGACAATGTTGCACACGATATCAACACATATTGTGATCATAAGTCTTCAGATCCTTCCGATCAGCGTAGCCTCCAGTGCGATACAGCATGGGATGCATTTTATAGGGCTACTCGTTTCATTGATATCTACAACATCTATGCTCCACTTTTTTGCCGCAATGAAAGCCTCACAAAACGGCCCAAGAAGCACTCTGTGAGATTCCAATTCCAATTATTGAACCTTCAATTGTGATATCTACTTCTGATTATAAAATGGATACAAGCTAAGTTAGTGAAATATTTGATGTGTTTAACTTTTGAATATCATAATTGTTTGCACATACATAGCTTAACTAGTATTTATATATTTTAACTAACTAAAGTCGGTCTAGTGGTAAACTCACTTATCCATTTAAATAAGTGCTAGAGTTCGAATTCTATTTTGTATATACAACAATTCATTAATTATTTATTTTTGGTGTGTGTGGAGCAGCTTGTTGCTGATCCGTGCAGTGATAATTATGTGATTGCCTATCTTAACCGGGCAGAGGTTCAAGAGGCCATCCATGCGAATGTTACCAAACTCAAGTATGACTGGCAACCTTGCAGTGGTGTCATGGGCAGGTGGGGTGACTCCCCTTCAACCATGCTTCCCCTTCTACATGAATTCCTTCACAACGGACTAAGGGTCTGGATTTTCAGGTACTCATAAAAAGGTTTTGCATAACATATATACTCCATTTTGTCTTGGTAGAGACTCCAATATATAGTGAGAGTGTGCATAACATACAGAGTGTATTTGATTTCTTTCTATCATATTATTTATCCAGATTTTATCGAATTATGTTAGTTCTAGTCCGATTATTTCATTCGGAGCTATTAGAGAGAAATCCACTTTTTGGGGAATATAAGTCGAAGTAATAATAATATTTCTAGTGGAATATCTTTGTTATATTGCAAATCTTTTGAATAAACCTCTTAAAGAATTAGAAGGTCTATAAATAACAGATCTAATTATATTAGTGTCTATAAGGTAGCATTTGGTAAAGAGATAGAGATTGAAAGACTGAGACTGAGAGACTGAGACTAAGAGACAGAGATCGAAATAAATTTCAGTATTCTATTTGGTGCAAAGTGAGAGACAGAAATTGAAACAAAAATAAAACTCTAATTTAATTTGCACAAAGAATAAAATTGAAATTAATTAATTAAAATGAGGGTATTTTACGTATAAAATGTTATTAAAATTTCAGTCTCCGTCTCTAAAAATTTCAATTCCATGTGTCCCTACTTTTTGGAGGTACTCAAATATTGAAATTTTATGGATAGAGACATAAATTTTAGTACCAGTCTCTGAACCAACAAACATGATACTATGTCTCAGTCTTCCAATCTCTGTTCCAGTACCTCAAAACAAATGCTACCTAAGGTGGCGTTTGGTAGAAAGACAGAGACGGAAAGATTGATACTGAGAGACAGAGACTAAGAGACAGGGATTGAAATAAATATCAGTATTCTGTTTGGTGCAAAATGGGAGACAGGAATTGAAACAAGAATGAAACTCTAATTTAATTTGCACAAAGAATAAAATTGGAATTAATTAATTGAAATGAAAGTATTTTAGGTATAAAATGTTATTAAAGTTTCAGTCTCCATCTCTAAAAATTTCAGTCCCTGTGTCCCTACTTTTTTGAGGTACTGAAATACTGAAATTTTAGAGACAGGGACAGAAATTTTAGTACCAGTCTCTGAACTAACAAACACAATACTAAGTCTCAATCTCTCTGTCTCTGTCTCAGTACCTCAAAACAAACGCTACCTAATAGATTTCTTTTATATAATACTAATCGATAAAGTCTCATTAGTAATAACTACATAATATCACTTTTTGTCTTTTGAGAGCAATTACTTTTTGTCTTTTGATTAAAAGTTAGACATTGCTACATAATATCATTTTTAATTTGATAAGATTTTGATATAAATATATACGTTTCATATTGAAAGTAAAATTTTTCAAATAAAAATGATATTATCAAATTTAGGTGTGATGATATTCAATTATTCATTATCTTAAACTCATTTCTTAAATATAATAGTAGTACTATCCTTTTCGTATTTTTTTATTTGTTTGGTAATCAAGTAATTTTTGGTAATCATTCTTTTCATATGTTTGAGTCGTAATATATATAACATTTTTTTCATGAAGTCTTTTCAATTTTTATTTAGATTATATAATACTTAGTAGATTCATATTTCATTAGACGTCATAATTAGTCGCCGAATTTTTTGGTTTAGAAACCAGTTCTGGTTATAAGTGTCGATTTATCCTAATCTTTATGAAACAAGTTTATTGTAGTTGTAGCATTCTCTTCTCGTTCTTTGGTTCACGTAAATTATTCTAATAAATGTATGTGTACTGGTGAATTATTAATTATTTATTGTTGTTTATATATATCAAATGATATGCAGTGGTGACATAGATGGAAGGGTGCCTGTTACTTCAACAAAGTATTCACTTAAGAAGATGAACCTTTCTGTTGAAACTGCTTGGCATCCTTGGTATCTGTTTGCAGAGGTAAGTAATAACCAATAATTGTCCTTACACAATTCTTTTTTGTTTCATTTTCTTTTTATGCTTTAAGAATTAGAGAAATAATACTTCCAACATCTTTTTATGAAACTGAATTGGAAACAGGCTGGTGGGTATACAGAAGTGTACAAGGGAGGCTTAACTTTTGCGACAGTAAGAGGAGCAGGGCATCAAGTGCCAAGCTACCAGCCAGCAAGAGCCTTTTCTCTCCTCAAACACTTTTTAGACGGCACCCCGCTTCCAGATACTACAAGATATACTTAATTTGTCCTGCAAGAATAAGATTTTTCTTTATTTAATATATAAATAATAATAATAATAATAATCTCTTGCTAGAAGGCAAATTAATTTCGTATTGGATTTTGATTTGAACTTCTACTGCATGAGAATTAGTGAAAATAATAGTGTTTATTATCGGTTTATTAATAACTTTTTATTGGATGTTTCTTTTTTTTATTCAATTTCTTTTTTAACAGAGTTAGTTGAAAAATATAAAATCTAGATTTTGTGTAAAATCTAAAAAGTGAATTAAATAAATAAAATATAAAATTATAACAAGATTTAAATAGTAAAATTATTAAATTTAATAAAAAATTTTATAAAATCAATCG
>NC_029792.2:112098270-112101413 GCF_000816755.2 Arachis ipaensis | reverse complement strand
TAATAATTAAATTGGGATTCTATCATGTTATGCGGAGTAAATATTCATAATCGTCCCTGAGATTCATGCAAATACTTATAATAATTCCTAAGATTCCGATTTTTCCATTGTAGTCTTCTAGATAGAGCTCCGAGTACTCAAAGTGGTCCTTGAGTATATTTCTGGTGATGAGTCATCACTGGAGTGCTGACGTAGACTCAGTTTGCCACGCTGGAGGGCTCCCAACGGTTAGCTGAGCTGGCGAATTTCCAATTTATACCCAGATTAGTCCCTCCTATTATATTTAACCCTAAATCCCCAAATTCTCATATACTTCATCTCTTCCTCTTGTTCATCTCTTTTTCTTCTTCTTCTTTCAAGCATATATCAGATACTATAGGTGTTGGTGTTGGTGTTGGCAATGGTGGTGGAGGAGGAGTAGTTTGGGTTGGGGGAGGGGTTAACAACCCACAACCCTCTGGATCTTCTTCAGAATCAAATCTGGATGGAGCTTACACAGCGCTACAGGCATGGAAATTTGCAATCACTGATGACCCAAAGAAAATTCTAGGAACATGGGTTGGTCCAAATGTGTGTTCTTACAAAGAGGTTTTTTGTGATTTTACTGAAGATGAAATGGGTGCATCTGCATCAGCATTCTCTGTAGTTGCAAGCATGGATCTCAACCATGCAAATTTTCAAGGAACTCTTGTCAAAGAGCTATTTTTACTCACTGACATGTCCCTTTTCCACCTTAACAGTAACAGTTACTTCTCTAGGACAATCCCTCAAGAACTCTTCTACAAGAATCTTGATGCACTGTTTCTCAACAAACAATCAATTTAAAGGTGAAATTCCTTAGAATCTTGGAAATTTTCCTGCATCAGTGATAAATTTAGCCAACAACAAGTTGAGTGGGAACATCCCAACAAGTTTTGGATTCATGGGTTCTAAATTGAAGGAGATTATGTTCCTAAATAACCAGTTAACTGGTTGCATCCGTGAAAGAGTGGGGATATTCACTGAGATTCAAGTTCTGGATGTTAGCTACAATACTCTCATGGGTCATGTGCCAAACACATTGTCTTGTCTACAAGACATTCAAGTCCTTAACTTGGCACATAACAAACTTTTTAGCGAGTTATCAGATGTAATATGCTTTCTGAGGAGCTTTGCAAATTAGATTCATTCAGCATACATGTTTAATATTATTATCAAAAAAATACTTGCTGACTTCCGAGACTTCTAATATGTTTCATGATTATTATAGAAAGACAACACCTGATGCTTGATGGTATATACAAGCCAGACAATTTATATTTCACGTGACATGTTTGAAAAAAGAAGAAGAGATGAACAAGAAGAAGAGATGAAGTGTCTTTGAATTTAGGGATTTAAAGTTAAATATAATAGGAGGGACTAATCTGGGTAAAAATTGGAAACTCGCCAGCTCAACAGTTGAGAGCCCTCCAGCGTGGCAAACCGAGTCCACGTCAGCACTCCAATGATGACTCATCACTAGAAATATACGTAGGGATTACTTTGAGTACTCGGAGCTTTATCTAGAGGACTACAATAGAAAAATCAAAATCTTAAAAATTATTATGAGTATTTACGTGAATCTCATAAACGACTATGGGTATTTACTCATATTATGCGAAAATGGAGTCGATTTATAGAGAAGAAGGGATTTGGCTTTCATTAATGACTAGGCCCTGGGGCATCGGATCACGAAAGGGCATCAAAATATAACCTTGCATTAATTGTAGCCAAAATGACGTAATATGTGTGGCCTTGGAAGTACAGGGAAGCCAACTCCGTTCTAGACTTCTAGCACAATGGTAAAAGATTTGATGGTCTAGACAATTTCTAAATTATTAAAGAGTAAAACCTCTCTTCGATCTCTTCTCTCGTCATTAGAAAATAATAATACGATCTTTATTTATTTTCTTTATGTGATTAAAAGGATTTTTTTGTCGGTACTTCAGTTATTTTTTATCCAAAAACTGACAAGAGAGTCCTTTTGATCACACGAAGAGAATGAATAAGAACCGTATTATTATTTTCTAATGGTGAAAGAGTGCCAAGTCTTTTTCTAAATGATTAAAGGTTAAAGCCCAAAGTTTAAATTTTTACTATTGGACCACACCAAAATAATTATGTCATTATAGACTATAAAAGTTGAGTTTAATAGATAGCACGAGATTATTAACAACGAGACTTAACACAAAAGTAATAATTATTTGGATTGATTACGCATTATTATGTCTTGGATTGGGTTTTAAGAACGACATGTATGTTCTATATTGTTGAACCTAAAAAAAAGCTAGTTCAAGATTATTATTTTATACACTTTTTTCTACTTTTGGAAGTTAATTTAATTTTATGTATTTTAATTTTGTTTATTTAGTTACTAATTTAAATTTTATGTTAGAGGATTTAGAGTTTTCTTTATTTAACTTAATAAGATATTATAAATAACTCAAACTATTGTAGTAAGTAATTATAGGTGTAAAAAGTAAAAAAACAAACCCTTTTTAAGTTTCATGATAAAAGCATGGTGTAAACAAGTGAGGTTGAGTAAGTCACTTTCTTGTTGCATCGAAAAATTAGGTAGAAAGTTGAGTGAGTTCCTTCGATTTAATTTCCAAACTATGGTGTGAACAAATTAGATTGAGGTATTTCTTTCTTGTTGCATTAAGAAATTGAATAAAAAAAATTAATTGATTCTCTTTGTATCCAATTTTAAGTAAAACCCCTCCCCGATCCCTAACCATTTAGAAAATGACCTGTCGCCCCCTCACCATTAGAAAATAATAACACGGTCCTTATCCATTCTCTCCGTGTGACTGAAAGGACTCTCTTGTCGGTTTTCGGGTAAAAAGTAACCGGAAGTACCGACAAATGGATCCTTTCGATCACATAGAGAGAATGGATAAGGACCGTGTTGTTATTTTCTAATGGTGAGGGGATGCCAGGTCCTTTTCATAAATGGTTAGGGACCGGAAAGGGGTTTTACTCGTTATTAAACGGTGGTAGTAATAAAATATATTTTTTAAAATTTTTAATAATTATTAAATAATTTTTATTTAATTTTAATTATTAATTAATTTTTTATATATTATTTAATTATAAAATTTATTTTTTATTTTATAAATTATTAT
>NC_029792.2:112096725-112098241 GCF_000816755.2 Arachis ipaensis | reverse complement strand
CTTTAAAATTTTATCATTAAGTTCTATGAATATTTAATTGTAATGTCTTTTTCAATTTTATTTTAATGTTCAAATCTTAGTCTTATATTTTTCAATCTTAAGATTATTCATTTCTTAATTTGTCATCAATTTATTTTTCAATTATCCAATTCTATAATTGTAATATTTATGAATCTCCTTTCACTGTGATTATCACACTACAAAAAAGAAGATATGTCGCCACACTTTTTTCTTGCTATACTTTAAAAGTATGGCCAAAAGAGGTCAATGGCCACACTTTTATAAAGGTGACGATTGATTAGAGATTTGTCGTGAAAGATCTTTTACAAACTTCAAGATAAATAAACAAGGTTTAATTTCTTTAAAAGTATAAATATCTCCGAAATTCTTGACTCTCACCACCACTATCTTCTCTCAAATTAACATTCAGGCTCTCTATTCGTAAGCATTCAAACATTCAAGGTTCTCAAGCTCTCAGTAAGATACAAGTAGGGGTGACAATGGGTAGGGTAGGGTAGGATTTGGATTCAACCCTAACCCTACCCGCGGGTTGAGAATATCCCAACCCTAACCCTACCCGCTCTTAACCCGCGGGTACCCGACCCTACCCGCGGGTTACAAAAAATATATAACATTATTATATAACTTGATGATAATTTAAAATATAACTGATTTTTATGTAAAAAAAAATATTAAATTATCAATTAATAATTTTCTTTTAGTGGCTAAGGATCTTTTGCATTTAATAAGAGGTCTTTGATTCAACATCCACTTAAAACATATTTTTATATAAGTATATAATATAAATATATATAGAGTGCGGGTTGGTCGGGTAGGGTTGAAACTCAACCCGCACCCTACCCGACTCGTACGAGAACCTTACTCGCATCCTACCCTACCCGCTTCGGATCGGGTTGGCAACCTTACCCGAGCGGATGGGATCGGGTTGGGTACCCGCGGGTAGGGTACATATTGCCACCCCTAGATACAAGTTTCACCCTCATCAATCCAGGTTATTTTAATCTAATTAGGAATTTAATCTGATAATTGCTTGTTCAATCCTTTAATTCTCGTGGGAATGATATCCACTGCCCGTGGTATTACTTAAACGATCCATGCACTTACCGGTATTAGTGAGCTTTAATTTTTGCTCATCAAAGAAGCAAAGACGGTGGCATATCAAAGCGGCACCATTGAGGAGAACAAGAACGACGAGTTCAAGTGGAACCTGGGAGGAGCATAGGCGATGTGCAACCAAGAAAACCGCAGCAATAGAGGTGGGTTGTGCGCGGAAGTAGACCTCTCCGTCGCGATCTTGGTCTCTCAGTGGCGGCACGAATGAGCAGTGACAACCACGACGATCAAAGCGGTAGCTTCCCTAGTCCTTGAAGTTCTCTTTGTCGAAGTGCTGCCGTCGCCATCGAATAGCAGGGGATTCAAATATCCTTTTCCTCCCTTTTCCGGCGATAGTGTCGAAGACAAGCGGCGGTAGTAGTTTTGACGGTTGTGGTGGTTT
>NC_029792.2:112072314-112096028 GCF_000816755.2 Arachis ipaensis | reverse complement strand
CGGTGGCAGATTTCTCACTGTCACTACCTAATCTTTTTTCAAAATATATGAATTATTGTGATGTTGTTGCTGAGTTTGAAGGATTGGATTCTTGAATTTTTTGTCTTGAATTTGAATGTTGTGTTGTTGTTGATGATAGATTCTTAAATCTGAATGTTCTGTTGTTGATTATGAATAAAATGGATAGTTGTGGGAAGAAATGGCTGATAGTTTGTGGGATAAGGCGGTGGTGGTGGTGGTAGTAGAAAATACAGAGTGTGCTGGTGCAATAGGGGATATTTTTGTCTTTTAAAAAATTATTTTTTCAAAATGATGATTTTAATACCAAATAAAATGGTGACGATTTCGAATAAAAAATAAAATTAGGGACGAATCATAGTTCTAAAATTCAAACCAGACTGACTGGTTCAACCGAATTAATTGAAAACCGATCACCTAGTCGGTTCGGTTGATCTTATAAACCAAATGGCGAAAAATTGATAAAAAAAAAACAGACGAACTGGCAGTTAACCGATGAATCGCCCGGTTTATTTAAGGGTTTCAGGTTCAATTACAATTCCTCAAAATGGCGCCGTTTAACCTTTAAAAAAAAAAAGAAAGACCATATTCCTCGAAAGTTCCAAACGTAGCCCGCAGCTAGGGGTGTTCATAGGTCGGGTGAAATCGGGTTTGTCATAACCCAGACCCGACCCTAAATATAAACCGGATCTATTTTTTAGACCCTAACCCGCCCCTAGACCTGATAAAATATAAATATTTTCGGGTCACAACTATATCAGGTTCAAACCGGGTCTTTGAAGCTTTAACAATAATTTATAAAGAAACTTACTTATAATTCACTTATTTATATAGAAGAAACTTGTTATCGAAAAGTTGATATCCATATTTGAACTTGAATTTGTCCATAAATTCTAATTTGATGCTTGTTTGATCTATTTTCTAATTTAACAAGTGTGATTAAAAATAAAACAATAAGCTTATAATTAATATAACATAATATTGAAATTAATTTAAAACATATATATCTTTTTTAGTTCCCTTAGGGTGCACATGAGTTCGGTGAAGCCGGGTTCGCCTTGACCTGGACCAGACCCAAAATAATGATCGGGTCTATTTTTGAAACCCTTACCTAGCCTTAGACCTGATAAAATCGCACCAAATTAGTCCCTAAAATATTCGGGACCGAACCTGGTCTTTGGTCCGGGCGGGGCCATGTGCACCCCTACCTGCATCCCCCCAGTCCCACTCCTCTCTTTCTCTCTGAAATTCAAATTGCCAGTGGAGAACCCTAGCCCCCAAACATAGCTCGCAGCCCCATAGCCCCGCAATCACCGTCCCTCTTCGAAGTCATCGCGAACTCGTCCCCTCCGGAGACAGGCGTCGCGTGTGGAAGCTCTGTGGCCGTCGTAGGAAGCTCTGTCACTGTCCTAGAAAGTTCTGTTGCCGTCGGGTGGAAGCTCTGTTGCGATCGTCGTCTCATTTGTTCAAGCGCTCTCTCTCTCTCTCTTCGCTGGCAGTTCCCACTCCTCCATCGTCGCTGTCACTTTCCTTTCTCTTTCGCCGCCGGTAAGCACTGTTGGCCGAAATTATTTTTGCTTGTTTTGTAATTTCTACTGTTGTTAATAATATTGAATTGGTGATTTTCAAGTTTTGATAATACTTTTTTAGTTTTGTTAATAATACTGGTATTAGTGGTTTTCTGATCGTCTTAGTTGCTGAATGATTATGTTAAATATTTTTTGTTGAGTTGATTTTGTTCATTTTTTTTGTATATTGGGTTATCTGTTTATGAAGGAGATATTAAAATACTTAATGATGATTATAATTTGTGATGAGTTGTTCATTTGATTAATTAAAAATTTGTTTATTAATAATTCTTTTGAGGAGTTCTTTGTTGACTATGATTTTTGTGCCTAAATTGCCTAAAAATAGAGATGGAAGAAGATAAGACTCACTCTTTTATTTTTGAATTCCGTATCTAAAATTTAGGGCAAATCAGTTATTTAAGCCAAGGGAATGAAAAAATTACATGAATCAACCAAATCAAAAATTGCTTCATGAATCTACCAATCTACATTTTTATATAGTTCGAATCTACCTAATTCAAACTGCGTTTTCATGTAATTTGAATCACCCTGATTCGAATTACACACACCCACACACCCACTAATTCGAATCAGGATGATTCGAATTACTCACACACACGTGCACATAGTAATTCTTTTTTTTTGGTGACTTATTTTTTTTTTGGTGACGTGCACATAATAATTCGAATTGGGCATATTCGAATTACCCAGTTAAAAAAATTATTAAAAAAATTTAAAAATATATATTTCGTGAGTTCCTGTTTCTTAGGAAGCATCTCTGTGCTTATCAATTCTATTCTATGCTACTGCGTACAGCAACATGAGCGTACATGACACGCTGCGCAGAGGACTATCCATGGCTGCAAAAAACCCTTCGATTAAGGTATGGGACTTCTCCTATACACACTTTGTTTCCCATTCTTATCCTATAATGCTCGAATCGAATAAATAAGATATATGTTGCATCTGCGACCAAGCTCACGGACTGTGTGTGCAGCATTTCGCTTCCGCAGCAACAAAAAGATGACTGAATATTTTACAGTTTCTCCTCTTTCATTCAACCTTTTTAATGGGTGCACTTTGCACTCTTGCAATTTAAAATTGCAACTGATTAGTTATCAGTCTTATTTTTTCTCTTTTCTTCCCTTCCCTGTAATGTAATGTAATTGACAAATGGTAGCGTTTTGTTTTGTCCCTTTTTTGGAGAGCTAATGCTGACTTTTGTAGTGGAGGTTTCGATAGATCAAAATAGTATGAGTCAAGCTCGAAGACAGATTAGTATCAATTAAATATCAATTAAATGCAATAGTATCAATTAGCCTTTTTTACAAACATGTTAAGACGTATTAGTAAAAGAAAAATTGGTTGATGTTAGTTATCTCCAACAGATTATTTTGGGTTCTTCTTCCAAGGCTCGAAGACAGATTCTTGCTGAGATGGGATACGAGTTTACAATAATGGTATATGTACTAGCGTGTATTGTGGCTTTGTAAAATTTTAATTCCTAATTGGTTACCATAACAGAAGGCTGAGCATATTTATTTTGGCTTAAAATTTAGACTGCGGATATTGATGAGAAAAGTATCAGGAAGGAAAAGCCAGAAGATTTGGTTATGGCATTGGCTGAGGCGAAGGTATGAATGTTTGGTTCAATTATTACTATTATTATTATTACAAATCTTCCAAATGCAATGACTTCCACCTTGGATACTGAGATAAAAATTACAGTCCAAGTAGAGTGTCTTATGTCTTATTTTAGATAGACCCAAATTGACTCACCCTTAAAATTTCAATGAGCACCTTGTGCATTTACTCTCCATCATTACTAGTTGTTCTTAATTTGGCTGGCTTGATCTTGATCCATCAATTTTTTAGAGTAATTAGTCCGCATTGCTATTTCGATTCTGTAGTGATGTACTGCATTAGGCAGTGGCAATTATCCAATGGCTGGCAAATCATTGTGCATTATCTATATCTATATGATAATTAGGGTAAGCTGTGTTTGGTAATAAATCGAAATTAAAAAATTTGAGACATGACAGAGATATGTTGCTTCTTTATATATCTATCTGTTTCTCCGAATAGGTTTGTATAACCGAATTTCCCATGTATTTTTATCTTAGTACGGTTACCAAACGGGGCCTTAATAGACTGAATATTAATATTTTTTTTGTGTATATTAGATCGAAAAATAATGTGATGACTAAAAAGAGAGTGGGATGAAAAGATTTTGTATTCTTATTGTTCAGTTAATGCTACAAGAACTTCACTCCACTCTCCTTCTCAAGCTTCTATATGAAGCAAAGCGCATGCTTGATAATGAAAACCAGCTGAAACACGATCATATATTTATTTGGTTTCGAAGATTTTTTTTTCTGATGAATAAAATATCTGTTCAAGGTCTCTTGCATCTAGTTGTTGTGACTGACTATGCAGAAAGATTGCAGGTTTCATGTTATCAGCCAGTAATTTCATCTAAATAAGCACATAAACTAAAAGAATGGTATGATTTTTCCAAAATGCATTTAGTATTCTTACGTTTTGATATTCTTATTAGGCAGATGCTATTGTGCAAAAGCTACTAATTGGAAGTAACTTGGAGAAAGATGGTCCCACCACTTTGTTAATTACTGCAGATACTGTATGTATGGAGTATGGACAATTTCTTTTATCTTTTAAGTTTTATTTGTTTAATTTCAGTAATGCATTATTGGAAAGAAACTTCAGATAACATATCTGCCAGCAACTTTCCGTGTTATGCTTTTGACATGCTTAGCCTGCTGATATTTTTTTCATCCCAGTTGAAGTTCTATTAGCTATCTACGATGTATGCATTTTTTCTATTTTTGTATGACCCTATTATCTAAGTATATATTAGTGAGAAGAAAGGAGTAAAGTTACATTTTTGCGGAAAATAATGAATCCTCCTTAGCAAAAGCTTACTCCTTCCATTTTATAATATTTGTTCAATTTGCTCTTCTTATGGTCTCAAAATATTTGTCTAATTTATAATATTTAGTTAGTATCAATTTAAGTTTTCAAATTTATCCTTAATGATGTAATTTGAAGAAAGACAATTAAGTGTAATATTAATTGTATTAATTAATTGAAGTTTGTCATTTTTATGAGTTTAATTTGGTCTATTCACATAATTTTGTACTATTATCGAGATTTTTTTTGTTTTCCTTAGTCCGTGTTTTTTTTTTCTTTTTTGGAAAATGAAAGAAGTAGATTTTCTCAATAGATGGGCTTCCCTCCGTTTTGCTAGATGAAATAGATCAGTTGTTTGATAAAAGAAAACACTAGTTAAAACTCCACCCATGAAAACGAAAAGTACAAATTATTGCTGATAAATCTATTGAGAACATTATATTTAATTAATAGGGTATATATCTGTCCTCCAAGCTGTGTTGTGCACTTACACTTTCTGAGGGGGCAATTCTCACATTCTTTCTGCTCTTCATTTAAAATTTATATAATACTTTTCTAAGCCTATTTCTGTCTTTACAAATGTTCTGTAGGTTGTGGTGTACCAAGGAATAATCAGGGAAAAGCCAACTAGTGAGAAGGAAGCTCGGGAATTCATCAAAGGTTTAGTTTGGGTCTGTTTCTGTTTTATATGTACACATGCCAGGAACATTCACAAATTCAAATAATTTGCAGGATATTCTGGTAGCCATGCAGGTGTTGTAGGATCTGTTATGGTTACTAACCTCGCCACTAGAAAGCGCTCTGGGGGATGGGATAGTGCAGAGGTGCAAGTTGTTGATGCTTGAGTTTGTTCAATATTTTTCTCATTCTGCAGATAACTAACATCTCTCATTGTTAAGACAGGTTTATTTCCATGAAATACCAGATGAGGTCATTGATAATCTGGTAACCTTTTTTTTTCTTTTAATTTTTTGTAATTACACTTTTCACCCCTTTTCACTGAGCTAAGTATGGAGGTGAAAATAGTACTTGAACTTGTTTTCAAGATCTTTGAAACTTTCCTTTAGGGAATTCGTGTTGGTGAATATGTTAGGGACTAGGGTATTATGGGGTTCCCAAAGTCACACGTCGAGTAATATTGGATGCTTGATGTTGTATTTAAGGAGAGTGGTTCTTTCTTCTTAATAGCTAGCTTTTAAGGTGTGATTCTCCCCTTTTCTTAGGTTGAGTTTTCTTATTTGTTGGGAGCTTTGCAGATTGACGATGGAGTTACATTTAGAGTTGCTGGCGGTTTGATGCTGGAACATCCACTCACATTACCATTTGTAGATGCAGTGGTTAGTTATGTTTCTTTCTCCATAACGATCTTCCTTAGAAGTTTATGTTGCTATTCATGCGCATTAACATCAGTTCATTTAGAAATATCACATTACCAGCACAGCAAAATCCATTAACCTACTCTTCTTTCAGCATATTCTCTTTCTGGGACTTCATGTAAAGAATGTCAAGATTGTTATCTCTCCCCATTTTATTGTGGGCTTATTTTGCTTCCAAAATCACATCTTTGTTGCTATGATAATGGGATTGGTTTCCTAGATAACCAGGTTACATAATATCCCCATTACACAAACACAAATGAGTATTGAATATAACATGATATGATACATATTATATACAGCAATTTTATGACATATTAGTTACAAATTTAAGAAGTTTAAAGTATGAGATATGCATATACGCATACAATATGCATACGTGAGTAAAAATGAAGTATTTGTGGTTTGCGCATTAATATATAATTATATACCAAGGGGATAGATGTGGATTGGTTATTTAGGTTTTGTTTTGTTTCCTAAAATTTCATATGGATTTAATTTTAATGCACTTTCAATGTAAACAAATTTTATACATGCATTCAATTACAAATATTTTTTTTCTTCTCAAGACTTGAATCTAAGACTACTAATTAAAGACTAATACCTAACCTTTTCTCATACCAGTAATTTTTTACTAATTTTACATTTATTGCTGCTACACAAATTGAATAAAAAAAAATGGTGGATTAGTCCACTAGTCATAATGTTTCTCTTGAGTTGGATCTTAGTACAGATTCTTCTCTCTTTCTGCCATTTTGTTATCAAAACTAGTTCTTCTTTTTGCCAGGTTGGTTCAACTGATACTGTGATGGGACTTTCCAAAGACCTAACAGAGAAACTCTTACTGGAAGTTCTATAGGTGCTGCAATCATGTGAATCGTGTTCCGATTGATGTAATTGCTAAGATTACTGCAACCATATTCAAATGTTTGAATTGATGCGAACGATTCATGTAGTTCAAACTTCAAAGTATAGGCAAGAAGGTGCAAGACCTTTCTGAATGTGCAATTTTCAATCACAATATGTAATAGTATATTATTTAACTTATGTGCTTCATTGCTTCGTACTTTTTAGCAATGCCATGGATGTGTAATATTTCGCTTTCCCTTAAACGACTAAGGGAAACAAACAAAGATGAAAAACCTAGATATGGTGCATGTATCGAGGGTTATCGAAAATTGGGTCGCTTTGGACTTGAATGTGAGGTCCAAACGCCTTTAGGTGACTTGTCCGATGTCTTCTCCAGCGAGGATGAATCCGTCTGAGTTGTTTGTGAGCAGAAGTAGGGGATTGTACTTGTAAGGAACTAGGGTTATATCCCGATGTCGTGGTTATATCTCGATTCTGTCCACCATCCTTTTGATCACATGCATGGAAGTCCTGTTCCAGCACACCAGGATGGTGAGGTAGTGCCTGAGCCTGGCCCTGTCGTCGATGACTACATCCCTGAGTTTCCTCCAGTAGATTTGGATATGTCGATGGAGTTGCTTTCTATTTATTTCTCTGACCTTTTCACCATAGAGCCTATTGGGAGTTTCGCCGTGGCGCCTGGCCAGGCCTCAGCAGTTGAGCATATTTCTCCTAGTGGTACAGCTTCAACAGGTGACAACAGTGATGGTAGTCCCCATAGTACATTAGAGGTCATTGTTATTTCTGACGACGAGGATATTGAGGAGATAAAGATCGTGGATCTGACTTCTGTGGACGATGAGTTTCCCGAAATTGATATAGAGATCGTGGACTTGACTTCTGACAGCGATTAGACAGCGACATCAGCATCTTCTTTTGGTAGCGCTCAGGTGTAGCGGTTCTATTGTTTTAGATTCTCACTTTTGTTTTTCGAGAGACAAGGCTAGAAGACTAGGCTACTTTGAGTGTTAGATTAATGGCTTCCTATATAGGTCAGACCTCGGAGATATTTTGAGTTGTATATATTCATAACCATGAGGGAGTAGCTAACTTTTCATCTTTTGGGTACTGTATATATATATATTATCCTATTTGTGTGTGTATCTATTTACCGTTTTGGTTCGCAAAATCTTGTGTTTCTCTTTAGTTGCGATTTTATTTTTTTTAAAAAAGGTTTTTCATAAATATCGAGTTCCGTTAATCCAATTACAGGTTTGATATTATTAATAAAAGTATCAATGTAGTTTCAAATTAGTAACACTCGATGTTTCAGTATAAGTATCCCATACTAAAAATTAGATCGTTGAACCGAACTAAAAATAATTTCACTCAAAATTCTTAATTTTTTATTGATTAAAAATATTTAAGCTCAGACCCACATTATAACAATAATATGAAGTATGTCCACCAAAAGTGCCCAAGATTACAAATTATAATTATTAACATTATATTAACTTAAACCAATTTGTATTGATTGAGTGGATAATTTATTCATTCATTTAAGTAAATGTCAAAAATTTAAATTTCATCATGTACAATAATTCATTAACAAATGACATACTTTTAAATATAATTTAGATCTACAAAAAATTAATCATTATCTTATGAAAAAAAAAATATATATTACATCAACTTGAGCTAATTATGCCAATTGGAGATGCAAACTGACAGTGATACAATGTCTCAAGTCCCAACCCCTCACAACATTAGAACACGTATTATTATATATTACTAATTTTACAACTAAAATGTATTATTTTTTTATTATAATTAAAATTAATTTTTTTATAAAATTAAAGAATTTTTTTCTTTTTTTTTTCTTTTTTTTAACGTCGTGCTTACCCTCGTTATTTTAAAAAATACTAATTAGCAAATAAATACAGCCACGTCATTTAAGCACATGTAGAACAAAATAGCCTTCGTCACCATAGTATTGGCCAAATGACCATCCACCGGGGCCAGTGAGTACTATCTATATTCTATCCACACAAACATTGTAAAAATAAGCTTAGCTGTCTTCAGCACTACAGTTTTTCCAACCAAGGACTTGCAAGTTGCAATTATGTGACAACCAGCAATGAGCAAACGGCAACAGTTTTCACCGGCGGCGGCCAATGACCCCGCTTCCACAGCCACCGCCGACGAAAGAAAGAAAAGCCGGAGAACTCAAACTACAGCCCTGTCCCTTGACCACGACATCCTGTGTATGATCTTCGCTTTCCTCGACATGTTCGAGCTCGTTCGCTGCACTCTCGTTTGCAAAACATGGTTATTCTCTTCCTCCCTCTTCTCATCTTTTCCTAATTTTTAAGCCCTAGTATATTGAATTTGAACAATAACGGGCAGATTCATCACGTGCCTCACTGAAATTTTGCGTGTGTCGCTTCAAGATGGTTCCTTTCATGTTGATCAATGGAAGGGTCATTCAACCAGGTAATTTCAACTTTTTGATAGCATGTACTTAATTTCTTGGTGATGTGCATATCTGCATATATGTCGTTCTGTTGTTACTATTGAAGGTAAATGGCAAATAGGTTTTTTGACCATTTTTAGTGGAGACACACAAGCCTCTACAAAACTTAATTTTTCAAGGTTCCTACCAGTGAAACGTGAGACACATAGGACATAGTTGTCCTTTTTTTTTCTTGTTTTTACATCTTAATCAGTTCAGTTTGCATAGTTGTTCTGATTCTTGGTAGACTAATGATACAAACACTTCTCAATTCTCACATACTCCCCGGTGATATTATGCAAAAGCTTTGTCTATACTTCTTGGCTCATAGTTTATAAGAGTAATTTTTTCATGAGGGTGGATTCTCTCAATTGGAAAATCCTCTTGACCATGTTAAGGGTAGAATTTTACCACTGATTTGATACTTTTTTGGATGCATTTTAGAACCCACCATATGACACTAGACACGGGTAACTGGATTTTGCAATTGGGAGTATATATTTTCAAATTTTCATAGTCAATACTAGTGCAATGTAAAAGTTGTACTGTTGTAGATTGCGAGTACAATTGTGAATAATTTTGTGAGAACATGACACTATGAAAGGTCTTATTATTTGGTATTGAGATAAATCATATTTGGAGGATGAGGAGTTGATGGCTATTTCCACACATTCCTGGCTTTCTTTTGTCGTGTTTATCTTAGCTGTATCTAACGGTGTTTATTTAATATTTTTCTCATCGTCATTGATAACAACTTACTTATGACAAGCTTAGAGCTGATAAGTTTAAACCTGAGGGGCAATGTTAAAAAAGCCAATGACTATATATACTGATACTGTGGTGTATCTATACCTAAGCACTCAAGCGATCAAACTATGCTGACTTACATTCAGCCTTCACTTCTCATTCTTTTCCATTTTCCTATGAAGTCAAGACTTATCTTTAACAACTTTGACTAGTACATTATCCATAATATGCCTCTTAGGATGTTTGTTATACATGCTTGCCAATCAAATGATCCTTGCGAATTTCAGATTCTTGCTTACCAAGAAAAAAAATACTAATGTTGTACTCATATGGAAATACTATTCTAGCTTCTGGCATTTTTCCCATACTCCAGTGATGTTCACTACAGTCATTCATGTTTGTCATACCATAGTGGGTTATACAAAAAATCTTTTAGTGATGTCACTCCAATTCAAAGAGTATTGTTGGATTCTCAATGTGAAATTCTGTATTACATGCCATCTTTTTTAGTTTTGTTTTGTCCTTTTCCCCCCTCCCCTTTTGGTGTGTGTCTGTGTGATATACATACAATACATCATTGGTTGGATGGATATTGATGTTCCCTGCTTGGATTTTAAATCAGGGTTGCTCAGTGCCGAATGAAAATGGGCACAGTTGCTACAGGTGTGGGTGATAAGGTAAATAAATACACTATTTGCATATTTCATTATTTTTACTGTATACTAAATTCTTAATGGATTATTAACTTTCATTTTTCTATTTATTTAACTTTGCTTATGGAAACAAAAAATTCATATATTGGATGTACTAAATATAAAGTAGGTTTATGACTTGAAAATTGTGTTTTTTAAAGCATGAATAGTGGTACCTCCTTATACAGCTTCACCTCTATATTAGACAATATGTGAAGATCTTGTGTTGTTGAAGAGCTGGTAGGGAAAATGGAAATTAAGAGGAAGGTTTCTATGTAATGCTCACCTCTATCCATATATATTTAGATGAAACTACGAAGATAATGTGAAAAAAATTGAAATGATGCATGCAGGTATAATCAAAGCTACTATACTTGTCCCTATAACTTTGTTATTCTTAGTAAAGAAAAAAAAAAAAGGTGAATGGAGATTCAACATAGATTATAGTGCATTAAATAAGTTAGCAGTGGCTACAAATTCCTGTAACTATAGATTTTGTGTTGCTACTTGCTAGATGAATCAAGCTGCTAGTGTATTATCTAATTTGGATCTTTAATAGGGTCATTACTAGATGAAGGAATGCGACATATTGACCATGGAACTCAATCCCTTGCCTCCCTATTGCTCTCCTAGTGTATACCCTTTTAATTATGATCCTGCTACAACAATATTTTGATATCCAGACAATGTTCTCTATTGTGTTCTTAGGAGATGTTACACCCATGGTACTTTCCTTTCTTGTACTTGTTTATGTTACTTCCTCCAATTAAGGTTATTTTGCTATTTCATTTTAGTTGAGTTTTACTTGTAGCTGACCCCACCGAGTAGTAAACGGGTTATTGTTGTTGTGATTGTTATTTTTTGGTTTTTATTTTTTTATTTTGTTTAGCTCTTATACTAACTATTCTTGTCATTCTGTTAGGTTATTCGTCTCTGGTCAGTAAACAGCTATAGATGCATAGAAGAGTACTCAGTACCAGCTATGCTTCCTCTGGTTGACTTTGATTTTGACGAGAGCAAGGTGAAATGGCTTGATGAATATTATATGTATTTTACTGTTTGTCTTGGAAGACATGATTCCACCTGTTTAAAATATAGTATAAGCTTTTGTTGGGAGTGGAAAAAATCTTAGTTACTCTCAAATTTTATCTCAAATGTTTAATTTGTTAATTCTTAATCCTTTTGCATTCCTTAAAGAAAGCACGATTATTATCTATGTTATCTTTTATTTGATATGAAGACTTGATAGTTGCCAAAAGAATGTAGACTTAACGTCAACCTTGTCATGGTAGTTGATCACAAGGTCATTATTTTATCATGTTCATGTATCTTTTGCTTCAAATTTTCTGTTGAATTTAATTATGATGTTAAACATCTCTGGGCCAGTTTCTATTTGCCATCATAAAAAAATGATTTCGTCAGTTCGTGATTATAGTTTCTTGCTTGCTTGTGTCTGTATGCTCTCTGATTTTATTTATTTATTTATTTATTTTTTGTCATGCATGCTCTGTGATTTCTGAAACCTCTTTAATTATCTGTAGATTGTTGGTCTAATTGGTAGTCGTTTATGCATTTGGAGGCGGAATGGGAAAAGAAGCATATTTTCTTCCCCTGAAGGTGCAGTTGTAAAAGGGTCATGCATGCGGTAAACAAAAATGAATGATCTGGCTATTAATTTTATTTTCTAAACTATTTCACAAGACAGTCAAGTTCTTCTATGCATAGGGTGAAGCAATGGCATGATATACAACTTGGCATCTATTATTAATGGTGGTACATTGCACCAATGATATCATGGAGTTAGAATGTTTATTTAAATTTTTGCATGGTTCTTTTTTTATGTTGTAATTTTTTATGATCATGGGACTTGAACCAATACTCAACGGCTAGAAATGACATGTTATGCAAATTTTGTTCTCTGTGTAGAGTGTAGACTATAGAAACTGCAGATTTCTGGTGCTTTTGGCGCTTCCTTCTGTATTTAACACTATGCCTATACTTGCATCTCCATTTCTGACAAGTTACTGCAACTCAATCTTGCAGTAACCCACCAATATGTCATTTCTAGTGGCTCTTTCCTGGAAAACTATATTCTACTTGTTACAATGCTTTCTCAAAGAACACTGCAGTTTCCTTCAAACATACGTGGGCTACTAAAAGTTATCAACCACATCTGGCTTTCTAATTCTCAGATGTCAACATACCCTTCCACTACGAACCCACACTATCTGCTACCTTCCGTGCTGCCACATTCAGAAACCTACTTCCAGCTCATCTTTCAAGAATTTTGTCTAGGAGTGTGCATCCTCTAGCAATACCTTTGTTTCTTTGTGACTTCTCTCCTTGAAAAGGTTTCTTCACCAGTGAGTTTAGTCCCACTTTTACCCTCCAACCAAACATAACCAAGAAATAAAAACGGAATATGTTTCTGAAACCAAGTTGACCGTATGTTTAGGACTTTATGATCAAGAGTCTAAAGCTATAATAAACAGCAAAGAGAAAAGAAAAAAAATAAAATCATTAGTTAAAACCTAGTAAAGGGCAACAAAGATAGACATAAACTTTTACATATAAGGATTTGCAGCTAGAGATCCTTGGCTGAATTTTCTAGAATAGCTTCTTACGCCAACTGTAGAGCTCTCTCTCTCACTCTCACACACACAGAGTAAGAGCCATGAATTACAATGCTCCATACTGGAAAAGTTTTTGTACAAATTGTTCTGTACTTGCAGCTATTTTGATCCAGAAGCTATGGTTGGATATGATGATGGGGCCATTCGTGTTTTTGACATGTACAGCAGGAGCTGTTCTCAAATAATAAGGTATTTTGTAAGAGAGAGTGTGTCCCCTGTGCCTCTTTTTATGTCCTAAAATAGTCAGCTGCGTTGAAAAGAATACAAATTGCATATTACGTGAATAGGGGAAAATTATAGGTTGATTTATGTGTAGCTTCAGTAACTTAATATGTCATCTAACATTCATCGTTGCAACTCTCTCTCTGCAGGATGCATTCGGCACCTGTAACTTGTTTATGTGTGAGTGAAGATCAACTTATATTGAGTGGCTCCACTTCGGGGAGTATTACAATTTCAGATCCTTACTCTGTCCAGCAAGTGACAACACTTAGATCAAGTGATGGCAGAGGTAATAGTTTATCCCTTTTAATTGGCTATTTTTGTCAGCATGATCTCATTCAGTATACCCAACCATTTCTTAGCACAAACACCTTTTGTGGTACCTCTTGCTGATAATTCTCTTCTGCTACTTGCTCATTTGTTCATTGTCTCTATTCTGAAGGCTCAAGTTTCCTATTTTAACATTAATCAATTCTTGTATTTTTAATGCTCTAATTAGGTTGCATACATTACACCCTTTGGGTGCGGCTCTTTCCCAGACCCTGCATTAATGCGGGAATTCAACTTTAACTGATTCCTCATTTTAAAGAGAAAGTTTGTCTAAGTTTTGTCAAAAACATACAAGACTGTATGAAAAATATGAAAGAAGCCCGGAAATAATGTAAAGAGTATAAATTCATCTGAAAGAATATTATAATAAAAAACTTAAATAAAACGTACTAATATAAAGAGTTAATGACATAAAGTACTACATAGTTATGTAAAAGCATTGGGGTTAGTTCATATTCCTTAATCAAGTAAATTGTAACATATTTTGTTATTTCCTAAATGTAATAGTGCTTAAACTAAAGAAGGCGCTTCTCGGTTTAGCGCCTCCTAGTAAGTAGTCAACACAATAAATAAATAAATAAAAGGTGCCACCGTTTTGAACAGTTCATCTGGGTATATAGTTTGGAAAAGGGTGATATTTTGGTAATAAGTTTTAGAAACAGTAGTATGTTAGGAAAAAGATTAAGAAAGAAGAATCCCTTCTGACTCTAATTGGGGTTTAAGAAAATGCTAGGGGAGTAAGGTAGAAGTACTATACATGCTATAAGAACGAACGATAGGATTTTAGTAGAATGCTGTATTCTGTTTTGAACCAAATATTTCAAAGGCATTATTCTTTCTGTGCTGCAACTGAATCTAATTTATGGTTTTCCTGTCAGGTATAAGGACCTTGTGTTTAAATCCCTCCTCTCAGCTACTGTTTGCAGGATCAGCTGTTGGATATACTTATTGTTGGGACCTTAGGTATGCAAACGATGCCGTAATACAGGCTAATTTTTGTTCATTAATTAAGCAAGGACATTGGACACCTAATTATGTGAAGCTAGTATAATATATATGTACATAGAAATCCAAAACTAAATGGTTTTAATAAAGTTTGCTTGGACATTCCTCTTGCCTAGTTGTATCATTCTGAAAAATTTAGGACCTTTTAGGCTGTGTTTGGATTCTGTCATTTAGAAAGAAATACATACAGATAGAAATAGAGACACGCACACGCACACGCACACGCACACGCACACACCTGCACGCATGCGCGCGTACACACGTAGAAATTGTATCTCTATCCTTCTCTCCACAAGTAAGCAAGTATCTGGCTGCACACTGTATTTTTATCTCAGATACTAAAATATCCACCCATTGTTAAGGTTTGGGCCTTGTTATTTCATCTTAACATAATTTTACTTCATGCATATACCCTTTGTGATCTGTTTTTATAATTTAACCAGTAACCACAGACTATTTGCTGCATTTTATTTATCATGTCCTGAACCTCTTTTGTTCTCATCACGCAGGACAAGGAAACAGTTGTGGGGCAAACGAGTGAGTCCGAATGTAATATACTCTGTGCAACATATGCGTGGTGACAGATCAACACTAGCTGTTGGCGGAATAGACGGTATCTTAAGATTTGTGAATCAAAATGATGGTACCATTGTTTCAAGTTGTATCATGGAGGATAAATTGATATCAAGCCCTTCAGGATCCTTTCAGAGAAGGAAAGGAAGAAGGTTGCCAGATAACTACCTAAATATTGATATCATTCCTACGAGTGCTAGACCTTCTATCACATGCCTAGCTGTCGGAATGAAGAAAGTTGTTACCACACACAATTCTAGTGATATTAGATTGTGGAAATTTACCTGAATAGCTGTACTTCATATTTTGCATAGTCAAAATTTTATGTTATTGGTTTGTGATTTGTCTTCTATGATGAGAAGTTTACCATCTCTTCACATGCAGTACACCATAAATTAAGTTGGTTAGTATTAGAGTCGTTATAGTGTAAAAACGGAGAACTTTTAATAAGAAAAAGAAAGTAGGTATAGAAAATGATTGTGTATGAAAATTATAATGTTCATAAAAGAAAAAAAATCAATGCCCTTTGTATATGATTAAATTGTCTAATCCTTTTCAGTAATTTATTAGATGATTTATACTAACCAGTAATTACCATTGAGGTTTGCTCTAATTATTCTCAGTCTCCTATAACTGATCAAAATTTTTTTTCCAAAGGTAGTAGGTTATATTTTATTAATCAATGAAAAATAAAATACAAGAGTGTCCAAAATAGAACAGCATAGTGAAAAGTGAGAATCTCCTAAAAAATACACTGATGATGGTATACATCCAATGGTGTATAGTTAAAATAAGAATAAACTAAAAAAAAAAGAAAGAAAGGGTAGAGTACTAAGTTAGTCCCTACGTTTGGGTGTAATTCTGTTTTGGTCTTTAAGGTTTAAAGTGTTCTATTTGAATTTAAAAAAGTTTCATTTAGCTTTAATGTAGTCCCACTGTGAGGTCAAAGTTAAATAATTAACGAAATATCCTACATGGTATGGAGAATAAGTACAAGCTCCAGAAGCACAAAATCAACGTGGAAGTATCAATATATTTATTTATTATTTTTCTTACAATTTAATGAAATATTTTCTATAGAACTAAGAGAATGATAAATAAATGTATTGATGCATCTATGATTGATTTTGTGTCTCTGGAGCTTGTACTTATTCTCCAGATTATCGACCTTGTTTTTATATACTGCTGCCATGTAGGACATTTCGTTAATTATTTAAGTTTGACCTTACGGTGGGACTACATTGAAACTAAATGAAACTTTTTTGGATTCAAATAGGACACTTTAAACCCTAAGGACTAAAACATGATTACGCCCAAATGTAGGGGACTAATTTAGTATTTTACCTAAAAAGAAAATAATAAGGTGAATTGTGTGAAATTATGAATTGTCCTCATGGGAACGACGAGCTAAAATGGAGGTTTTCTGGATTTCAGGAGTAACTTGACGGGGTTTGCAAGAATGGCAGACGACATTGAAGTACATCCTTTAAAAACTAACTGGTTGCCTGTTTTTCAGCGGTGCCAGCAAATGATGGCAAGCAATTGGGGGTTTCGATCAGCATTCTTCAATGAGTTAAGCATCTTCGTTGTTGCAATCCACCATGTCTAGAAATCATCAAAACTCTGCGAGGGAAGACAGTCTCTAAGGGAACTTTGAGACCATACTTCTTTACTTGTACAGTATAGAGCAAACAGTGAATGATCGTTTCTGTTGCTTCCTGACAACAGGGGCATGTTGGCTATGTAGATGGGCAGTAGTGGTGGATCTGAGCAAGAATCGGAAGGCGGTCATGTAGAGCTTTCTAAATAAATATCTTAATTTTGTGAGGCAAGTTCAGCTTCCATAGTTCAATCCATGGCTTCTTCTGTTGCATATGATTAGGGCAAAGTTCAAGAGGTGAGTGGTGAAATAAGTAGCCGATTTTGTAACCTGAAGCAGTATCATAATGTTTGGAATCGTTCAAATCCCATCACAATTTGTCATGACTCCCATGAATTTTAACTGCAAGAATACTGTTAGAAACGTCTTAGGGAAATAATTCCTGAATGAGGCTCTGATTCCAATTCCTGTTTTCGGTAATTAAATCTACCATTCGTGGAACAAGATTGGAAATAACCTGTCTGTTTGGCATTGCCGAGATCATTAGAGGATACGGAGGAGGTAGCATGGATCCTCAAAGGTTCAGATGTTCTCTCCAATACCCACCGCCCAGTTAAGACCTTTTTCAACTATCTTTCGACCTTTCAATATGCTCATCCATCCCTAAGGAGGTAAGATTCTGCAGTTATAGCATTACCATTTCTAAAGTACTTTCCTCTTAGGATTTTGGATAATAGAAAAGTTGGTTGCGTTACCAATCGCCAATAATGTTTGCCTAAGAATACCAAATTCTGAATTCTAAGGTCTTTAAATCCAAGACCTCCTTCTCTTCTTAGGCGAGTCATAGTGTCCCAGTTAATCCAAGCCATCCATCTTTCAGATCCTTTTTGCTCTCACCAGAACTGAGAGAGTAGAGAGTGAATTTTTGAAATTAAACCATTAGGTAATTTAAAACAAGACAATGTATAAATAGGAATAGCTTCCCTGATAGCCTTAAGCAATACTTGTCTACCCCCCCGAAGATAAGAGATTGCGTTTCCATCCTTGGATTCTCTTTCGCACCTTCTCTTTGATCATACTGAACGAAGCCTTTTTAAATCTAGAGATCATAAAAGGCAAGCCCATATATTTGTCTTGAGCCTCAATGTGATTGATATTTAGAGAGTTAGCCAATTGTGTACGAGTAGTAGAAGGAGTAAAAATATAGCAGATTTATTAAGATTCACCCTCTGACCACTGATGCTTTCATAAGAAGTAAATAAATGCAGAATGTTTGAACATGTCTCAGGGTTAGCCGTACAGAATAAGTTGGAATCATCAGCAAAAAGGAGGTGATTGACCTTGGGGCATCGCCTGTGAACCTGAATACCTTGAATTAGTCTGCTTTGTTCTGCCTTGTGTAGCAAGAAGGATAGACCTTCTGCACAGAAAAGGAAAAGGTAGGGAGATAGAAGGTCTCCTTGTCGGATACCTCTATTTGGTTTAAAGAAACCATAGGGTTGCCTTCCACAATGACAAAATAAGAAGCAGTTGTTACTAATTCTGGAATCTACATAATCCACCGGGAATCAAAACCAAACTTCTCCAAAATAAACAAAAAAAGTGTCATTCTACTCTATCATATGCCTTACTCATATCTAATTTTAGGGAATGGATCCTCTCAATATTTTTTTAACAATTGAGGAAGTAAAGTGTGATCTATTACCATTAATTTTATAAGTGAGACCAAGAAAAAACATAAGAGAGAGAGAGAGAGAGAGAGAGAGAGAGAGTAATGAAGGGTTAGAGATTACACTTTACTCCCTCAATTTTTTTTTAACAATTGAGAGAATCAATTCCCCTAATTTTAGGGCCATTTCAGTTATGAGCACTTGTTTTTTGTTTTTCAAGTAATGCATGCACTCATGGACAATTAAGATATTGTCAGAAATTAATCTGCCTTTAATAAAAGCGCTTTACGTAGGCTAATTAGTTTGTTCATCATACCCTGAAGTCTATGTACAATGATTTTAGATATAATATTATAAAAGAATGAAGATAGACTTATTGGTCCGACCTGAGTCATATCTTTAGCATCTGGAATCTTGGAGATAAGACAAATCTAAGTGTGATTAAAATCTTTCAAAATTCTGCTTCCTAAGAAGAAGCTCCTAACTGCTCGCAAAACATCACCACTGAGGATGTTCCAAAATCTTTGAAAAAATTTTGCTGTCATACCATCATCTCTCGGAGAACTTTGAGAATGAATGCTAAATGTAGCTCGTTTCACTTCCTCCAGAGTCACTGGTCTTTGAAGCCTACGATTCATAGAAGTTGTAACCTTGGCTTCCAAGCCAGTGAAAAAACATTTAGGATCCTCATGACAAGAGGAGGAGATGTCTTTAAAATATGCTTTTGCCACGGAAGCGATTCTAGCATTAGAAGTCGCCACTCCACCATTACCGTCATTTAGTTTCCAAATCAGTTCCTCCTGGTACTGTTTTTGAATTTCTGATGGAAGAAAGTCGTGTCATATCACCACACTTGAGCCATTTGATTCTAGATTTTTCCTTCTAATAAGATTCCCCATTTTGCAGTGCTTTCTCAAGTTTTTCTTCCAATTCTAAAATGATTTCACCTCTATGGATTCCTGATAAACGAAGTGCCTCTAATTCGGATTGTAATGAATCAATCTCCAACCTTGAACTAGATATGTTTTCTTGCTGCCACTTGACAATCTTATGCCGATATCGCATTATTTTTTGAGCTAGAATATACATGGCTGATCTTTCAATCTGTTCATGCCAAACCTCTCTAACAATCTGTCTTATTTCCTCATTGGAACACCATCTTTCTTGGAATTTGAACCATCATTTAGACCTCTCAATTCTCGGGTTAGAGTCCAAGAGAATAGGGGAATGATCTAACCCTGATTCTGAGAGTTTAAGAATTGATGCATTAGGATAGAGTTGCTGCCAGTCAACTCCTACTAGGAACCGATTCAGTCTCTCCTGTATTAACTCATCACCACTTCTTCTATTTGACCAAGTGAATAGTCATGGAACTGTTGAATGATTGGTGTTAATTCAGTAAGCTGCAACATTCTATGTTTGTCATTTGAACTTAGGTAAATACCTAAAACATCGCAGGGATCACTAGAACCAGTTGCCAAAACTGATACTGCAATGAAGAATCTACCATGCTATAAAATCTGGACAGTGTAGCCATATCTCCATGCCATTACCAAACCCCCAGATAAGCCATCTAGATCCACAATAAATCATTCTTTGAAACCACAAGATCTTAGTTTCACTTCAACTTGTCGAGATTGATTTTTTATTTCGCAGATAAAACCAACATCAGAAGAGTAGAATTTACAAATCCCTTTAAGATTGTGGATTGTCAGGGGTTTCTCCAAATCCCAATAATTCTATGAGATTAGCTTCATATTTCTCTAGGTGCCACTTGAAGGTTGGCATCCTTCACCGTCATATCGTCAGATACAATATCATTGAGACAATTTTTTTAAAGATATGATTGAGATATTTACCTCCACTCCTCCATTTGAAACCTATCATTGACTTTTTGACAAGTTGTTTCAGGCTTGGTTTTTTTACTCTCTTTTCTAGACTTAGTCATGGCACTATTATTTTGTTGGACATTATTCAGGGGATAGGATAACTCCAATAAAGTATTAGAAGAAGAATTAGTAACAGTAGTGTTATCATTGTCACCTAATTCATCCTCTTTTTCAGTTCAAGAACCCGAATTGACAGCATTGTTATCTCTGTTCTGATTTTTCTGGTAGTCTTGTATACTTTTTTTTGAGAAGCTATCAAAAATTTAGGAAGGTGGACATTTTTTCTTTGGTCGAACTGGAACAAAATCATCCCATGGTTGATTAGGATTGAAAAAAGACTCTTTTTTTTTTTTTTCAGTTAATCATCTTTCAATTTGATCTGTCTTAAGCCATTCACCAACTCTATCTTTCTTGACATTATTTTACCCATAATCATCAACAAAAGATTGACAGTTCTTAGCTTTGTGTCCCAATTTTGCCTAATAGGTACAGAACACACCTATTATTTCATAGCGAACTCCAATTTTCAGTATTTCTTTGTTGAAATCATCCAATTTCAGAGTATCTCTCACCCTTTCATCATCGTTCAATTCCACTTTAGCCTTAACTATAAGTGGATCTTTGCCTCTGACTTCAAATAGAACAACATCTTCAATTTGTCCAAGTTTTTCACATAATTCCCAGCCAACTTTGATTGTTTTGTATTGTTCTAGTAAGCCCCAAAATTGTGCCTATACAGGAAAGGAAGAGATGTAATTATCTTCCTTGTTCACTGTCTACTTCCATCTATGGATATGAAGAACAAAACCCTTAAAAAATCAGGGATAACCTTCCTCAATTCAAGTCACATCAAAGTCATTGTAAAAAAAAGATTGAAATTGATTCCTGAATTTTTTAACTACTCTGAATCCTTCTGGTTTATTCCATATTGTATAGAGAGCTCCTTTCATAGTACCAACTAAAATGACCCGATATGAGAAGATCCTTTCAGATAGACTCCTTGTGCAAGTTTGGATTCCTTCAGTAACATCTTCCTCGACCAAGACGATCAAGTCATCTTCGTTATCGCTATTATCGATATGAAAATTTTTATTCTCGGATTCACCGCTCAAAATGCCGAGAAAATTTGAGGAGCAAAGAGAAATTTAAAAATTGTATGAGAATTGAAAGAAGAGAACAAAGAGTGATTGGAGGAAGAAAAAGAAAAGACCAAGAGGAATTAAACTGTGGTGAAAAGGAAATTAAAACGAAGAAAATCGGAAGAAGAAAGTGAGGAGATTTCATGAAGTGGAAGAAATTTGAAGAACAAAGTGAAATTTGAAGATTGTATAAGAACTGAAAGAAAAAAGATAGTGAGTGATTGGAGAAAGGAAACGAGAAGGCTAAGAGGAATTAGAAGGTGGCGAGAAGAAGATTAAAGGAAGGAAGACTGGAAGAAAGAAAGTGAGGAGACCCATGGTGGGCGTTATTTTGACCTATGTTACATAATGTATATTAAAAATAGGATAAAATATATTTTTTATCTCTAAAGTTTGTTAAAAATTTTAAAAATATCTCTAAACTTTAATGTTTTAATTTTTTCTTTGAAATTTTTTATTTGCATCAATATATCCTTGAGAGCTAAAATTTTTAAAAATTTAGGAGCAATCCAGCAATATAATGCATGACACATATGTCTGATTTGCTTGTGTTAAAAGTTATTCTTGTGAAATTATTGCTAAATTTATCCTAAATTTTTTGAAAATTTAGTCGTCAGACATATATTTAATGTAAATCAAAAATTTTTTGGACAAAATTAAAATAAAATAAAACTTAAAAATATTTTAAAAACTTTTAACAAATTTTAAGAACAAAAAATATATTTTAACTTTAAACATATTTCTTTCCGACTCATTCTTCAACCAAGCAAACTCTTCTATGATTCTATCTACATCTATCCTGGCTTAATGCCCAAATTTTGAAGCATTTGAGGCATTGGTATGCATGGACGATCAAATAATATAACTTAAAGCAATTATTAAGAATAATATTTTCTATATTCTACGATATTTATTGGTATATCAAAAAAACATAATCTATTTAAGATTTTAGGTCAATGAAAATTTACTCATATCACCATTGTCGTATATTCGTCTAAAATGTACATATAAATAAGAGTTGTTCCATTAGATGCTTATTATTGACTAATTTTAAAAAAGAAAAAAATGTTGACATTCATCATGAATAGTTGTGATTCAACCGTTGGATTAATGTATATCTTATTTGAAGTAGTATAATTTTATTCTAATTATAGCTTTTTTACATAAAAAAATTAAAAAAAATTTAAATCAAGTATGTTGAATTTAGTAAATTAAACTATGATTAAAATGATGATTAAATATTGTTGAATTAATATTAAATTATTTGTATGATATATTTTATTTAGTGTGCAAAAAGTTAGTGTAACTAAAACTGACCCAAAAAATAAGTACTCAAATCCACATATATACTGGCCCATTATCAAATTGCATAAACAAACTTTGATTCATTAATAAGTTGTTGAACCATATAGAAAAGAAAGAAAGTAAGCTCATATCTATCATAAGATCATTCTGTGGTCCAACATCCAAATTTATATACTTCACTTAGACTCTAATTAGATAATTCAAAATTCATTTCATTTGAACACCACACCACTGAAAAGCAAATTCTCTCTTCTCTTTCTTCACTTTCTTTAACATCACATCAATCTAAATCAAGAAGAAAGAAAATGATATCTCTGAACTAGGGCACGGTTAAGAACAAAAAAGTTATTTCCAAATTCAAGCAAGAAGAGAAAGAAAAAGGAGTACAACAAGAGGAAAAATCTCATCCGAATCGAGGATCACAAAAAGGTGATTTCTCTATTTGTGCTTCATCAAAGAACGTTGAAGAAATCAACTGGGTTACAAGCACCGAATTGAAAAATGAAGAAAGTAAAATCAATGGTGCTCTGCTGCTTATCAATGGTAAAAAAATAAACTTGGGGCCAAAGTAAAGATGCATGGTCCAGATTCATGAAGTTTGAAGAAAAAGGTTGAAAGAAAAAGATATGGTTGCATATCACTGTTTCTGCCCCAC
>NC_029792.2:112064180-112072308 GCF_000816755.2 Arachis ipaensis | reverse complement strand
CTCTGAATGCCGCTGCTGATTCTGATCTTGGGAGAAGAAAAACCAACATATGCTGAAGTAAGGTTTCAAGCCTAGCAAGCTTCACTCTTCTATAATAAGGGTGAACGGTCAAGGATTGAAGTAAGGAGTGAAAAGCACAAAGTTTGGGTCCTCATAGCTCACTGAACTATTCATTCTTCTCCTTCATGGTTTTCATGTTGTATTTTTTTTCTCAATTTAGTCTGTCTGAATTTCATTGGTAAAAGGCAAAATGGTGAGGTTTATAAGAAAAATACAATGAATGAAAAAAGACTGTGAGCTAGACTTGGAAAAAAAGTCTAAGTTATTTCAGAAATTCTTTGAATGTATTTCTGTTTTGTGGTCATGATCCTGAGGGGATTCCCTTGCAAGTTAGGTTAGCACTTTGCAGTTGAAAGCTAGGGTGAGTCCTAGTCAAGCTCAGATTGGATTAGAATTTGGACTTGTCCCAAATAGGATTGGGTAGATCTTAGGAAGAATTGTGATTGTAATCTATTGAAAAGATAGTAAAATTCCATCATTGTTGGGATGGAGACTAGATGTAGGGTACATTATACTGGGTAGCCAAATCAGGATACATCTGTGTGTCATTCTCTACTCTCTTCTTTGTTTCTGGTTCTATACTAAAGGAAACAAAACTAAAGTATCTCCTGATTTCTCTATAAAGCTTCACTTCTTTACAACTCTACTTGCAAGTAACTCTGTTCTGGCTCCTACCGCATCAGGAGACAAAACTAAAGTTTCTCCTGTATTTTCCCAACAGAAAGCAAGGTTTTAAGTAAAGTTAAAAGGAGGTCAAGATTCAACTCCCATTCTCTTAGCCACTAATTACCATCAAGATATATCATAATTTTAAAATTGGATTAGACTAGCTAGTTTCGATGATCTATCCAATTCAGGTTTATCAAAGAACTACATTTGCAATCAATTTGGTCAATAGTAGTCAACCATGTTAAAAATTAGTCGGTTCGAATCAAACTAATTGCAAGCTGGTGTAACTCTTCTACTAGGCCATGGGTGAGTGTGTATGAAGTCATGGGTGGTCATGTAGAGCCAAATGGACCATCTAACAATCCATAAGAGGGGTCATATATCAGCACATGGGTCGTATACCAGGTCTAATCATGGGACAATGCACCTTCCCAACAACCAAAATTCCATAATCAATATCTAACTTATGAAGTAAAACACATCCTACTTTAATTTACTTATACTTATAGTGGACTTTTTGCATCTAGATCCTAAATGATAAATCCGAATAGAAGCTCTCACAGTAGCAAGATGAATGTCGATGAGGAGTACATATAAACAAGGAGAAGGAGGAGAAGGAGAAAAATGAGGCACAGAAGGAGGAGGCAAATGAGGAAAAAGAAGAGAAAAAAGAGAAAATAGAAAGAAAGAAAAAAAGAGCGTGTATTTTATATTTTTCTAAATGTATTTTACATTTTGTATGTATTTTTTTATTGTTTGAGCATACCTATGGTTGTTAACTCATTCTTCCGTCGTTGAATTAATATTTTTATTCTTAAATAACCCTTCTCAAACACAAATATGACTTAAATCAACCGAAGTCATTTAAGAATCTTATATATTATTCTTGCATCAAGCACTTTCAAATTAAAATTGATTACTAATTGATCATATATATTACAAAGATATTTTAAATATGTATTATTAAAATATTTTTCTATATTTGAGATCCTGATTCCAAAATGTATATAAGTATAGAAATACTTAGTTTCTATTAGTTAATCTAGTATAAGATAAAACAAAATTTTAACCTAAATTACAAACAACTTGTAATAACTCTTTTGATATATGAAGAATTTATAGAAAATGAATTAAATTAGAAATAACAATAATTTGTATTTGATAGACATAAATAATTTATTAAATTTTTATTGCTCCACCTCATCTCAGATTTCAAACCCGACAATTGAGACATGATACTAAAGAATTTATCTAAAATATTTTTATTCTGCATAATTTTCTTTATGTTTTAGGACTTTAAACTTCCAAATTAAGTTTTGCTATATAAAACCAAACCATTAACTTTTGATTGAGGTGTAGATTAAAAATTTGACAAAAACATAAAAAAAAAACTAATATATTTTAAAACAGTAGTATTTAAATACTTAATTTTTAAAATATTGGTAGCAAGAAAAAAACATTGTATTTACTCTAACTTTTTTCCTCAAACCTTCGCAAATACCTTTTCTTTTATCAGTTACACAACAAAGGGATAGCAGAAATGAATCACATGAGCTTATTGGAAAGAAGACTGATTGTTGATAAAGCTAGGTATAGGGGATAACAAGACAAATGTGATGAGTGATGTTGGGTTAAGAAATGAGAGAGTGAGCCAGTGAGGGCAGGTGAGGATTTGGATGGGAGGAGGCAATTGAAGAACAATAATGATGTTCAAAGAGGCTAGGGGAAGGTCTATGTGGCAAGAGCGTTGTCAATAATGACTGCTAAGGAAGTTTACTCAACACTACAAAAGGTCTCATTGGCAGCTCGCTTGAGCCGATAGATTTCTAAAAATTTCGAAGGATGGTACAGGATCAGTTGCCTAATATCAGAGTTTGTGAGATGGGTGGATATGACGTGATACTTATACTAGAGAATGAGATGAAGGGGGTAGACCAGGTGGCAGAATTGCCGGTGGAAGATCGGGACGAGGATATAAGTAGGGGTGGAAATAAGCCAGGCTTTACTCTTAACAGGTCAGGCCTGTAATAGAGTATATTGACCTTAGCCTGGCCTGTAACCTGGTATAGGCTTTTTAATGAGTACTGAGTCTGGCCTGTTATTAAATCTGGCCTGGCCTGAAGCCTGTCAATAGGCTTATTTTTTTTAATAATAATTAAATTTAAGATATAATTTAATTTTTAAAATTATAAAATATAAAATAATAAATTTATGAATAATATTGATACAAATACACATATATAATTAAAGAGATAAATGGCTGAGTGGATAAAGGTATTTTCATAAAATAGAAGACCCAAGTTCAAATCCTTCCAATAGCATTTTTACTAGTATAATAAAACTCTCTATATATATTTGCAGGCTCAGGTCGGCCTGACAAGCCCAACAGGCTATTTCAAAAGCCTAGGCCTGGCCTTTTAAAGAATATAGGCTTTTTTAATAGCCTAAACCTAGGCCTATTTCCTATCAGGCCAAGTCGAACACAGGCCAGGCTGCAGCCCTGGCAAGCTGCTTGGCCTATTTCCACCCCTAGATATAAGGCAGAAAGGCAGAATAGTAATTCTACGAGATCTTAAATGAGTGGCGATTTTCTTATTATTATCACAATTCCGCAAAATCTGCTCCCAGGATTGTTAAAGAGCATCAGATGTGTGTCCAGTAAAAGTGAAATTGGAAGAACTAACTAAACAAAATCTTAAAATTATAAGAGGGAATGATGTAGCCCAAGCCCATATAATATTGTTTGATGGAGTCCTGATTTAGCCAAAAATACTTTAGGAGCATGAAGAAATTTGTGCTCATCGTGGTGTAGAAATCTCTTTGTAGAGAAGTCCAAGACAGGTTGAAAGAGAGAAAATCCAAACACAGATATTTGATTTGGTGGGAGAAGGGAGAAGGGACTAAGGCGAGACTTGATGGCTCTGTTAGATTATGGACTGATGAGTTGAGATGGAACTAAGTTTGGTTGTAGCTTGCAGTGGTATCAAATTGGTAGAAGGTGAATTCTTTAGCACAAAACAAAATAGGAGTTTGAAATTTTAGGGGTTGGGGTTGTGAAAAAGAAGAGCATGATAAAGAGCTTTTGAATTAGTAATAAAGTTGATATTGTGGATATGGTAGAGATAAAAAAAAATGGTAGAGATATAGAGGAGTGGTAGTGTAAGGTGGGAGTTTGTAGGTTATGAAGAGGTATTGCAAGGTTTGATTCCCATGTGGGGGAGGCTATCTTTAGGAAAATCAATTATTTTAAAGGTGTGCGGTGGTTGTGTGCGAAGAGTATTTTGCTCAAAAATACTTTTTATTGTGCTTTCTATGTGGTATCTCACACGAGTCAAGAGAAGTTGGAGTATTGGAAGGAGTTGAGTTTTGTAAATGATCTTTACCAGGTTCTTATGTAATGGTGGAAAACTTTAACGAGATAGTATGGAAAAAAATGAGCTATTAGCTACCAATATTTACAGAGTATTTCAAAATATGGACAAATGACAAAACTTTTAAATCTTCCTCTTAATGATGAGTAGGAATAAAAGAATTTTTCGAAATCTAAAAATAGATGTTCAAGAAGTTTTCCACAAATCCTTTATAAATGCGAAAGACTCTCAGAAGGTTTAAGTGTTTAGGAAAGGTGTAATGGTGACTTGGTGAGTATATCTTTATTTTATTGAATTAAGTCTTTATTTTGTGTTATTATCATGGTTTTGAAAATCGAATCGGACCGGACGGTTTAACCGGATTAACCGAAAATCGGTCACCTAATCAGTCTGGATAAGGTCAGAAACCGTCTGCCAAAAAACCGATAAAAAAACCAGTCGAACCGGCGGTTAATTAGTGAACCGGGAGAACCGTTCGATTTTTTAGCGGTTTTTGGTTAAGAAAGAAAAAGTGCTAAACGGCCTCATTTTTCCTTTAAAAAAAAAGAAGAAAAGAAAGGCTAAACGCCTAATTGCCTAAACGAAGCCCTAATCCTTTCAGCAGAAATCACCCACAACTCCACAAGCCAGAAGAGGGATCTGGGATCAGCAGTTCAACACCGCCATCGCCACTGCATCCCGCAGCGACGGCGTTGAGAGCCGCAACCACCACCGCGTCCTGTTTTTTCGCCGAGTTCGCCTCCTCATTGGTCGTCGCCGAGCTCGCCTCCTTGTTGGTCGTCGCCGAGCTCGCCTCCTCCTTCGTCATCGCTGAGCTCGCCTCCTCTTTCCTCGCCGTTACTCGCCGCCGGTAAGACTCTGTTCTTGTTCGGTTATTCACTTAGTCCTCCTCGCTGCCTTCTGATTTTCTGTGCTTGATTATATGATTTATTTGTTATCTGTTCATGATTTTGTTTGCTGGCGTCATTATTTGTTTGTTTGCTGGCTTCATGATTCTGAGGTTATTTATTCATGAATTTGTTTGCTGGCTTCATGAATTTGTTTGCTGCTTTATTTGTTCGATTTTGATTTTGATTTTTCATTTTCTGAGGTTATTTGCTTGTTTGCTGGCTTCATGATTTGTTTGTTTGCTGGCTTCATGATTCTGAGGTTATTTGTTCATGAATTTGTTTGCTGGCTTCATGAATTTGTTTACTGCTTCATGAATTTGTTTGCTGCTTTATTTGTTCGATTTTGATTTTTGATTTTGATTTTTCATTTTCTGAGGTTAGTTGTTTGTTTGATGACTTCATGAATTTGTTTGCTGGCTTCATGAATTTGTTTGCTGCTTTATTTGTTTGATTTTTGATTTTGATTTTTCATTTTCTGAGGTTAGTTGTTTGTCTGCTGGCTTCATGAATTTGTTTGCTGCTTCATGATTTTGGTTGCTGAATTATTTATTTGTTCATGGTTTTCTGAAGTTATTTTCTAGTATTTGATTTTCTGATTGTTACAGATGGAACAATCACAAAGTAACCCATAGCCACAAGATAATGCTGTTCAAGATTCTCAAACTGGTTCATCCAGAGGTAAACTTTGATGTTTGAAGTTGTTTGTGAACTTCTAATATTAAGTAATTAATAATTTATTATATGAAATTTTAAGTTTTAATAAGTTAGAAATTATTGAATTTATATATTTAAAATTATTTTTAGGTTTTTTAATAATTTTATTTCTTTCTTCATTTCTTTTTTTATTAAATTATCTTTTCATATACAAATAATAGGTATTTCTCAACATAAGTTTTGAAAATTTTCTTCAAATAATTGTTTATTGAGTAAAGTATATTTTTTGTCCTTAAAATTTGTTAAAAATTTTAAAAATCTTACTAAGTTTTAATTTGTTTCAATTTTGTTCTTGAAATTTTTTATTTGCATCAAACATACCCTTGAGAGCTAAATTTTTAGAAAATTTAGGAACAATCCAGCAAAAATGCATGACATATGTGTCTGATTTGTTTGTGTTGAAAATTATTCTTGTGAAATTGTTGCTAATTTCATCCTAAATTTTTTAAAAAATTAGCCGTCAGAGATATATTTAATGCAAATCAAAATTAAAAATTTTGAGACAAAATAAAACTTAGGGATATTTTTAAAATTTTTAACAAATTTTAAGAATAAAAAATATACTTTATCCTATTTATTTATTATCATTACCTAAAATTTGTTTGTGCATGTTCAACGCTAGTTTTTTTTACTATTTTTTAGGGATTTTATTTGTCTTTCAAATTCCATTACTTCTTTTTTAAAACTATTATATGATATTTTAAATATTTTAAGAGTAAAATCTTACTCTGTCCCTAACAATTTTCATAAGTGATGACCTGTACTCCAACAAAATCAAAATACCATTCCAACTTCCATCCATTCATTCTGTTAGACATTCTAGCCCTTCTATTAAATTTTCTGTCAAATGGTAATGGCAAAATTCTAACTGTACCGTTAATTGCATACGTGTCACTGTACAATTTTGTTAAGACACATAGCGCCCCTTGTTAAGTAGTTAAGACGATTGCGTTTTATCCACTCCTAAAATGGTACATTTCACTTCTCCACCATCATATGAAGAGGATTTTCCAACCATCTCCTTCGTTCGCACCAACAATTACATGAAACCCTAAGAACACACTTGGAGGATCACTTGACGAAGGACCAACAACGACTTGATGGTGTACTGACGGCAAATAACTGACAGTGGAGTGATATCATCTTGACTGAAGTAAGTCATCTCTTTGTGCTCTATTTTTGAAACCTTCCAAATCGATGGTGTGATCCTCTGTTCTGGTCCCACAAAACGCTTTCCCAACGCATGTTTCCATCAATTAGGAACTTGCATTTTGGTCTGGCTTTGGCATATCTCTATTGCAGAGAAATTTTTGAATTCTCAACAGGCTCGTGATTCTCATAAGAGGAATTCGAGGAATTAACTTCTGGTTGCTAATGGTGTTGTTGCCTTGGCACCGTTGAAGAAGCTGTCAGAGACATGAACCTATAGCTCACCTCCCAGACCCTAGGCCAGCGGTGGTTAGCAGGGACTGGTAGCGGTAGAGGAAGAGGAGGGGTAGATGTATCTAGAATGACAGTAGAAATTTTGATTGTTGCAGAATCTATTACAGAATTTGGGGTTCTACAAAACTACGTGGTTCTTGTGCTTAGATAAAAAAAAAAATTGTAGAATGGGTGGTGTTCAAATTGGGGTAAATGAAAACGATAAAGATGGAGACTTTGAGGAAGAAAAAAAAAGCGTGAGTAGATCGAAACCAGAGGTTTTGAATGAAAGAGAAAGCAAAAGATGATGTTATTAAAGTAGCCGTTGGAGTAGGCAAAACTGGTATTGATTTGGGAGTGAGCAAAACACAGTCATTTTGATGACTCAGCAAGGGACTATGTGTTCTAACAAAATTGTACAATGACACGTATGCAACTAACGGTATAGTTAGAATTTTGTCGTTACCATTTGATGAAAAATTTAACAGAAAAACTAGAATGTTTAACAGAATAAGTGGACGAGAGTTGGGATGGAATTTTGATTTTGTTAAGGTGCCAGTTGTCACTTATAAAAATTATTAGGACTGGGGTGAAAGTTTACTCACATTTTAAAAACTTCTTTACTTATTTTTGATAATAGTAAAGAATTTAAGTGGTTTATCCTTTTAAAAAGTTCTCGTTTCTTATCTTGATAAGACATAAATTTATTATTTAATAATTATCATTGTGATTATTTACCTCTAATAAGATTCTTTTTAAGTTGTTATAAATATGATTAGGAATATTTTTTAAGTTTTTTGTACTACTATATACATTATTTTATTATTCTCATAATTTTTTGTTATTTAGGTAGATTAATTAATATTTATATGATAATGATATGAATCCAGTTTATTTTAGATAATTTTTTTATGATCTTTACTTTTTTTTTGTTTATTGATTTTTTCATCATTTATTAATTTTATTTCTAGTTCTTCATTGGTAGATTTTATTCTTATGGGT
>NC_029792.2:112061787-112064155 GCF_000816755.2 Arachis ipaensis | reverse complement strand
TATGGGTACTTCTAATTGGAACTTTTCATAATATACTTTTTTTACTAAATAATTTTTTTAAAGTATTTTGTTTAGCAAAATTTTTATCTGCTTTTATATTTAAATAAGATTTAAGATAGTTTGTTTTTCATTATTAATTATCGTTGTTATTTTATAAAAATAAAAATCTTCTGTTATTTCAAGACTTTTCAAATTGTTGTTTGGTGCATGAATTTTCACACTTCGTACAACTGTACCAACAAGTGCACTGGGTCGTCCAAGTAATACCTGAGCGAGTCAGGGTCGATTCCACGAGAATTGTGGTTCGAAGCAAGTTATGGTTATCTTGCAGGTCTTAGTCAGGCGGATAGAAGAGTTGTTGGATTTGAATGCATAAGAGGAATAGTTTATAAAATACTTTGTAAATTAAATTATAATCAGGAACAAGAAGATGGTTAAGGCTTGGAGTTGTTTTGTCCTTCTGAATTAACTCTGGTCTTACTGTCTTCTCCAATTGTGAATGATTTCTTCTATGGCAGACTGTATGTGATTGACGCTGGTTTGAGCAGCCGCCAATACTCCTCCAGATCTGAATCCCAGGGTTAGTGTAGATCCATTCTGATTGAGGGTGAAGCTCTTGCAGTCTACTCTCCTTAATGATCCTACTCAAAACGCCACAGACAAGGTCGAATCTTCCGGATCAGAGAATGCTGTGCCTTTAAGTTCTAGCCTCTACCACAGAGACCCTAATCTCCCCGTAAATCGGTTGGACTGGTGTCTCAAGAAGTTCCCAACGAAGTCGTGGATTAGCCGTCGGAAATATGTATAGTCAAGCTGGCGGTTCAATGCTTTCCACTGAAGTATTCACACGAACCCAAGTAGACACGGGTGGTTGTCAGGCACGTGGTCCTAGTATGATGAACGGAGCTGGTTGTCACAGACCATCCCATTCACCATGTTGAAGAACGAATATACATCTTAGAATTAAATCAAACACAGATTGAAGAGAAACAGTAGTACTTTTATTAATTCATAGAACTCAGCAGGGCTCCTCCCCTCAACTTAGGAGGTTTAGAAACTCATATTGATAGAGAATAAAATGATAGAAACGAAAATATAGTGTAAAGTGGCCGAAGATCCCTTAACAAAGAGTGATCTTCTACTTTAAATACTAAACTAATGACTAGTAAGGGTAAAACAGTCTTTTTAGTACTAAAATCCACTTCTAGAGCCCACTTGGTGAGTGTTTGGGATGAGCTTTGATGAGATCCACATGCTATAAGGCCTCTAGGGTGTTGAACACTGGCTAGGGGATTCTCTCTGGGCATTTAGACGCTGGTCTCTCCTCCTTGGGCGCTGGACACCTGAAATGGGGTAGGAGGCTGGCGTTAGACGCCAGTTTTGGGCCTTCTAATCTGAAGCAAAGTATGGACTATTATACATTAATGGAAAGCTCTGAAAGTCAGCTTTCCATAGCCATTGAGAAAGCTCCATTTGAGCTTCTGTAACTCTAGAAAAGCTCTTCCGAGTGCAAGTAGGAATTTGGTTTTCCGTTTCCATTTTTCTAGGTTCCGAAACTCGTAATTACCAATACTCCCGGATGTTCCTTATTTTAGTACCGGATTCGCCGAATTGGTTCGATAGGGATTGATACACGAACATCGCACTTTCACAGTTCACTTTTCGAACTCTGATTCGCCAATTTCAGGACTAGGTTTCGTTTTTCTCACACGAATTCTTGAGACCTGTGGAGATAGATCCCTAAGATCGTTTCGACTTAGTGTTAGGCTTTCCCAAGTTAGTCAATTTCACAGACACCGTAAATACATAGGTCATCATTATGACCTTTTATTTCACGAATCCCAGTGCCGGTTCTGAGACTTTCGACACAAGTTCTTATTTTTTCTTGACTTGATCCTCTTAGTTATTATAGTAGACTTAATACTCAAGGATTTCTCTGGTTGTGAAGACTCAAAGTTACCTATCACTCTACGGTTTTGACAAGTCTTCGTTTTTCGATGATTCAGGGCGAGTAGATTAACTTTGACTCGAAGTAACCTTTGAAACTTTAAATAACATAGAATGAAAAGAAAATAGGATGACACAAAAATCAACGAACCCCTGTTCGTTGTCAAATTCAAACCACAACAGTACTCACCTATAAAATATGCGAAAAACCGTAGTAAAAGTATATCAAAAATCGTAGAAAACAAATCCGAAATAATTCGAAAATATCCAAAATCACAATTTAAGTGTAAAAACCTAAGATGATACTCAAACACACAAAAATAAGTTAAAATCTATAAAAGACCGACTTTAACTCCTCGACCTCGTTTTCAGACTAAGTCTCTGTCTCTTTCGTGACGTCTACAACAGACCTAGACTGGAA
>NC_029792.2:112047772-112061325 GCF_000816755.2 Arachis ipaensis | reverse complement strand
GTGTTGGACGCCAATTTTGGGCCTTCTAATCTGAAGCAAAGTATAAACTATTATACATTGCTGGAAAGCTCTGAAAGTCAGCTTTCCATAGCCATTCAAAATGCTCCATTTGAACTTCTGTAGCTCCAAAAATTCTCTTCCAAGTGCAAAGAGGTCAGATCCGGACAACATCTGCAGTGCTTTCTCTGTCTCTGAATCAGACTTTTGCTCCAGCTCCTCAATTTCAGCCAGAAAATATCTAAAATTGAATAAAAACACACAAACTCATAGTAGAATCCAAAAATGTGAATTTAACACTAAAACCTATAAAAGCTTAATAAAGCCTAAACAAAAGATGCTAAAAACTATATGAAAATGATGCCAAAAAGCGTATAAAATATCCACTCATGACAACACCAAACTTAAACTGTTGCTTGTCCCCAAGCAACTAAAAACACAGTAGGATAAAAGAAAAGTAAGATACAATAAATTTCAAAGTTTCCAATGAAGCTCAGTTTCAATTAGATGAGCGGGACTTAGTAGCTTTTTGCTTCTGAACAGTTTTGGCATCTCACTATCCATTGAAACTCAGAAGTGTTGGTCTCTTTAGGAACTCATAATTCAGATGATATTATTGATTCTCCTAGTTCAGTTCTTTTTTATTCTTGAACACAGCTTTCAGAGTCTTGGCCGTGACCCTAAGCACTTTATTTTCCAGTATTACTACTGGATACATAAATGCCACAGACACTTTAACTGATTGAACCCTTTCGGATTGTGATTCAGCTTTGCTAGAATCCCTAGATAGAGGTGTCCAGAGTTCTTAAGCACACTCTTTTTGCTTTGGATCAGGACTTTAACCGCTTAGTCTCAAGCTTTTCACTTGACACTTTCACGCTACAAGCACATAGTTAGGGATAGCTTGGTTAAGCCGCTTAGGCCATGATTTTATTCCTTGTAGGCCCTCATAACCATTAATGCTCAAAGCCTTGGATCTTTTTACCTTTGCCTTTTGGTTTAAAGGGTTATCGGCTTTTTCAGTCTGCCCTCCTTTTCCTGCATTTTTGGGCAGTAATGGATTTTTCTCTCTTTTTTTTATTTATATTTTTTCGCCATTTTTTTCTTTTTCTCTTTTTTTTCGCATGCATATATATTTTTTTGCAACATGCTTTTTCTTTTTCTTTTGCTGCTTTTTCTTGCTTCAATAATCAATTTTTGAATTTTTCAGATTATCAATAATATTTTTCCTTTTTCATCATTCTTTCAAGAGCCAACATTCTAAAATTCTAGCTTCAAATATGCACTGCTTATTCATACATTCAGAAAACAAAAACAGAGCCACCACATCAAGATAATTGAACTATTCTTATTATAAATTTGAAATTTATGTATCTCTCAATTCTTTTCAAATAAATTTTCTTTTAAGCAAGGTGAGAGATATATGGGACATTTTACAACTTTAAGACATCAATGCAAATGATCATGCAATAAGAATAAGAGAACAGACAAAACATAACAGAAAACAGAAAAATACAACAGGAAAGAAGATAAAGAGAACGAATCCACCTTTAATAGTGGCGGCTAGTGCTCCTCTTTGAGGATCCAATGTGGTACTTGATCTCTTCAACGTCACTCTTTTGTCTTTGTTGTTCTTCCCTCATAGCCCTTTGTTCTTCCCTTATGGCTCTTTGATCTTCTCTTATTTCATTGAGGATGGTGGAATGCTCTTGACGTTCCACCCTCAATTGCTCCATGTTAGTGCTTAGTTCTCCAAGAGAGGTCTGTCATTGATCTCAATAGCTTTGATGAGGAAAATATATTCCTTGAGGTATCTCGGGGATCTCATGCTAAGGCAGTGATAATGATGAATTTGCTGTGTCGGTCTAGAATTTCTCTTAATAGAAATAAGAACTTCGTTGTAAGCATAGCTCCAAACCAACAAACAATTCTCACATCAAAAATTTGGTTGTCACAAGTAAAAACCCCAATAAAAATTAACCAAAGTATTTAAACCTCAGGTCGTCTCACAAGGAATTGAAATGAAATATTTAATTATTGGCTATGAAGATGCAAGGGGGTTTGATTTTATAATTGGCAAGAAAATAAATGACAAGAAAGTAAATGATAAGAACTAATAAAATAAAGGAAAAGAACTCTTGGCTAAGACATGGGAATTGAGATCACCATCCTTGTCAACAAACCATGTATTGACAATTATGAGGAACCAAGCTCATTAAGTCCACTTCTATGCTTGAAGTATGTCAAATGGCTTGATCAACATCAATCCATAAGTCCTAACCTAGATACTAATTGACTTAGTAGTAGGTTAGAGTCAATGGTTATCAAATTGACCACTAAGGGTTCTCAAATCACCAATTCATTGAGATCCAATAACTCAAGGTCACTCAATTCCCTTAGTATAGGCCAAGAGTCAAGAAAACTACCCAAAAACTAGAAAAAGCATTTCATCAAACACCTAGAGTGCAATAAAAGTAAACATCACAAAATGCAAGAATTAACAAAACCCATAACTAACACAAGCAAGAAATCAACAATAGCAAGTGAAGTAAACATCAAAAGATATAGAAATATAAGATTGCATGAGAAGAAATTGAGATCCAACAATTGTTCATAAACATAAAAGAGAGCAAAACAAGAAATTAACAAGAGAAACTAAGAAGATTAAGACAGTAGAACACTAAAATATAAAGAGAATTGAAATCAAAAGAAGAATTGAAAGATAAATTTGAGAGAGATTAACCTAACTTTACCCTAATTTCTATCCTAAATCTAGAGAGAGGAGAGAGCATCTCTCTCTAGAATTCTATCCTAAAACATGATAAAAACTAAACTATGACTACTTGGTTCATCCCCCTTCAATCCTACGAGTTGGATTGAGCCCAAAATGCTTCAGAAATCGCTGGCCATGAGTTGCCTTTAGTGAGTCACGTGCAGCTTCCCATGCGTACGCGTGATGCACGCGTACGCATTTTTAAACGCCAAGCAACTATAACAAATTTTATATCATTTTGAAGCCCCAGATGTTAGATTTTCAACGCAACTGAAACCGCCTCATTTGGACCTTTGTAGCTCAAGTTATGATCGATTAAGTACAAAGAGGTCAGGATTGACAGCTTAGCAATTCCTTCATTTCTTCATGAGTTCTCCCACTTTGCATGCTTTTCTCTTCATTTCTTCCATCCAATTCTTGCCTTATGTACCTAAAATCACTCAACAAACACATCAAGACATCGAATTTAATTAAAGTGAATTAAAATCACCAATTTAAGGGCCTAAAAAGCATGTTTTTACACTTAAGCACAAATTAAGGGAGAATTACAAAACCATGCTATTTTATTGAATAAATGTGAGAAAAGTTGATAAAATCATCTAAATTAAGCACAAGATAAACCACAAAATTAGAATTTATCAAACCTCCCCACACTTAAATCAAGCATGTCCTCATTCTAAGAATAAAGAAGGATAAGAAAAGGGGTATGAACATTTATTCAATGCAAATAAACTATATGCACCTATCTATATGCATGCAACTAGATGCAAAGTGATTCTACCTACTTGGTTAAAAATAAATCAATCTCCAAGAACATATATAAGCAAGTAGGGCAAAGATAGTATGATGATTCATGAATCACACCAATTCAAATATCAAAATGAAGTTCAAATAGACTTGCAAGAAGAAAGCTCATGAAAGTCGGAAACAAGGAATTGAGCATCGAACCCTCACCGGAAGTGAATCCTCTCTAGTCGCTCTAGTGTATAGGGTTGATTACTCAATTCTCTTCTAATCATGCTTTCCATGATTTGTTTTTCATCTAACAATCAACAATTATTCAATGCATGCATACATTTATCATGATGACTTATTCAGAGGTTGTAATGGGGCTAGGGTCAAGATAGGGATGCATATGGTCAAGTGAGCTTGAAATTTGAACCTTTGATTAACCTAATTTCTCACCAAACACATATAACATACAACCTATACAATTCTAATACAATACCTAGCTATCCATGATTCCCACTTTTTTTCCACATACTCATGCATTCTCTTTAATTCACATTCCATGTGCATTGTTATTATTACTTTACTTTGGGGTATTTTTGTCCCCTTTTTATTGCATTTTTTTTCTTTTATTTTTTTCGTTTCTTTTTCTACATTTTTTTCACAGTTTTTTTTTTTTTTTGCAATAAAGTACATACAAGAGTATCAATGCATATGGTTTAAACATAATTAATACATGAGTATGTACCCAATTTCCAGTATTTTCAATAAAATACAAAGCACACTTTTACCTCAACCAATGTTCCCAAGTTCCCTATTCCCAAATGATACACACCTTCACTAGCCTAAGCTAATCAAAGATCCAAATTAAGGGGCATTTATTATTTTTCACTTAGAGGTAGTGATGTGCTAAAAATTAAGAACAAAAGGGATTAAATAGGCTCAAAATTGGCTAACAATGGTTGATGAAAGGTATGTTATTTGGGTAAGTGAGCTAAATAAAATGATGGCCTCAATCATATAAATGCATGTATACACAAAATAATGGACATGTAGAATCAAACAAATCAAAGATTACAATCATAAAAAGAGAACAATGCACACAAGAATAAAAATAAGTGGTTATAAGATGTAACCACACAATTGGGCTCAAAACTCACATGCTTGTGTTCTTGGCTCAAAAACCATGTTCCAAAATAAATTCTTCAAGCAAGTTCAACAAATTTTTTTTTTTCAAATTGGTAGGGTGTCCTAAGATAATTTTTCTTGGAAAAGAAATCATCACCTTAACCAAGTAGTCCTAACATAAAAAGAAGTGGTAAAAATACGTACAAATTCTAACTAACATACAACCTATCATGCAATGCAACAACTAACTAACAAAGAAAATCAAGAATTGGCGTTGAAAAAGGAAATTGTTACCCACGGAGATCGGTCGGACGACCTCCCCACACTTGAAGATTTCACCGTTCTCAGTGCATGCAAAGAAGAGTAGGGTGGACGGGTTGCTACAATTGATGAGTTTCTTCAAAGGATTATGCGGTTGGACTTGTTTGTTGCCCTATTTAGAAGCTTTTCCTTTTCCTTTTTTGGTGGCCAACCTAAAAGGAAAGAAAAAGAAAGAAAATTAAGCCTACATCAAAGATATCAAAGCAATAGAGCATAGGCGGGGGCTAATGCCAAATAAGAGTAAGGTTCTCACTACATGTTAGCTACGCATGTAAGTGAGAGAGCAATGTAGGCAAAGGGCATCTCAACTAATACTTGATGCGAGAGTAAAGTCAAAGCATAGGTACATGACATGAAGAGCATGTTGCATCAAGCTTAATCAACAATTGACACAAACAAGATTAGTGATAAGCATGAGAGCATTTGGTTCCATCATAACTCAATGATGATGAGGTACAAAAGCAAAGAATAATGAATTAGGAAGGACTAAAGCACTAATCTTGTGTGTGGAGCAAATATGACCATTAATGCTAAACAAGTCACGAAGCACCAAAATAATGCAAGAAATTCTCAACAATTGAGTAAGAAAATTCAACACCATTATTAGAATAAGAGACTTAGAAAAGAAAGTAAGAACAAGCTATAAGAACGAAATTAAAATGCAATGAATAAATTATGCATATGCAATAAACAAAAGAAAGTGAAAAATAAGAAAAATAAAATTGATAAAAATAGAATTTTGAAAGGAGAGGAAGAAAGTAAGAAAGGAAGATGAGAGAAGAAGAAAGGTATAAAGAAAGAAGAAGGAGAGAAGAAAGAAAGAAGAAGAAAGGGGAAGAATCAGGGCGCGTTAGCGACGCGTAAGCGTCGCTCACGCGTGCGCGTGGATGGAAGGATGGACAAGCAACGCGTAAGTGTCCCCCACGCGTATGCGTGGGTCTATTTTGTGTGAAACGCACAATTTCAGCACCAGTTTCACGCAACTCTCGGGTTTTTGTATCGGGAGTCCCAATATGGCATACGTCGCGTACTTGTCGGCCACGCTTACGCGTTGCTCGCCATTTTTTTTAAAAAGAAACAGGGCACTCTCCTAATTTACAAACATTCTAAAACAATCAAAATTCAAATTTAACAACAAATATTTTTTTAGATTTTGAAATATTTTTCACACACAAAACACACAAAACTTACACTTCAAGCAAATACAATTTATCAACAACTATTCTAATCATGACATGAATTTAACAAACAATCTATCAATAAAAGCAAAATATATAAGAGTATAGAAAATAAGAAAAAACTACCTACAATGGCAACTCAATTCATTCATTGATTATATATACAAGGGAATGGAAAGAGTTTACCATGGTGGGGTGTCTCCCACCTAGCACTTTTAGTTTAAGTCCTTAAGTTGGACATTTGGGAGGCTCCTTGTCAAGGTGGCTTATGCTTGTACTCATCCTTGAACCTCCAAGAATGCTTGCTCCTCAATTGGTTGTCAGAATTTCCAACCATTTTCACCAAGCTTGGGTGAGGTTCTTCCCAAGATATGAGCTCCCAAAATTGGTCTTCATGTTGTGATCCGGGATCCCATATCTTATTTTCACACCCATCTTCTAATTGATCATTATTGTTCTATCCGGGTGGTAATTGATCCGAATTCTCAAGTAGACACCAAATTCTCCTCCTAAACCCACACAAATTAGCATTCCTCCAACCATGGAACCTATGCCTTGAGGATTCAACCTTTATGAGCCTAACATTGTTTTTTCAACCACTACATAATTCTCTCCTACTCTTAACTCCACAAAGAGCTCTAAGTTGACCATCATTTTCAATCAAACTATATTCAAGTGAGAAAGTAAAGCTTAGGGATAAGAATTTTATCCACTTGAATGTTGTGTAGGATGGTGATTTAGGAAGGGATATCTCCAATGGTTTTGCAAGTGTCATTCCCTTATGCTCTTCCTTGATTATCTCCCTCTCTTGATAACTTTCCTCAACTTCTCCTTTCTTGTCAACTTCTTCCAACTCTTCATCATCATTAACTAAATCAAATTTTGGAGGTTGTGTGAAGTCCACTTCAACATCAACTTCACATCCATTGGAAGAATCTTCAACAAGGTCACCAATGTCACTTGGTGTAGAGTTGTCTTCAATGACGGAGCTTGCTTCTTGCTCAACTTCTTCCACTTGGTAGCTTCCTTCCAATTCAATCTCTTCTTCATTGCTTACCAAGGGTATGGGAAGTGAGGTATCTTCTTCCTTAATCTCCATGTCAAGCCCAATGGGGGAGGATTCAATTGTACATAAGAATTCATCAACAATTGAATCCATCTCTTGATCAACCTCTTCAAAGTTTTCCACCATGATATGCCTTGGAGGTTGTACACCTTCCTCAACATCAATATCAAACTTCTTGAAAGAGGGCTCTCTAATGCTACATTCCCATAGACTTCTAACATCTCCTAGGTTTTCAACCACTCCTTCCTTTTCAATCATCTCTACCCTCTCCTCTTGTTGCACTCCTTGCTTCAACTCCTCTTCTTCACCTTGAAGCTCCAAGCTCACCTCCTCATTATGCTCCTTGATTGCTTCTCTACATTCAACAATGGGAGTGCCTTGATTGCGCGAGCTTAGGTAGGATGAATACATGTTGCTAACGCCTTCCGCCACGATAGCAATCTTGGCTTCTATCTCCTTGAACCCTTCTTCATGCTTCATACATTTAGCTAGAAGCTCTTGTTGCTCTCGCCTTAGGGGTTGGAGAAACTCACCATTTGAATGTGATGGTGGAAGGGAGGGTTCATTGTTTGGGAGAAAGGGTTCATAATTAGAAGGTGGTTCATCTTGGTATGGATATGGAGATGGTTGGAGGTGGTTCTTGGGAGTAGTTGTGTTAGAATTGTGGGGGTTCCATGTATGGTTCATATGGCTCATAAGGTGGTTGGTATGATGGATAGGGATTAGGGTCATATGGAGGTGTTTGGCGATAAGGGGCTTGTGAGTATGGTGGTTCAAAATTATGTTGAGGAGGTGGTTCATAGACATATGGTGGTGGTTGTTGACAATCACAATAAGGGTCACCACATCCATTAGATTGATATGCATTAGAATTGGAATTATACCCATAAGAAACCGGAGGTTGTGGTTGCCAAGAAGGTTGATCAATCCCTTGAGACTCCTTCCATCTTTGATTATTCCATCCTTGATGCATGTCGTCATTATAGTTCCCATTTCCTACACATAATTTGAGCCAAACTTATAGCCAAGAGGGTGAGAATTCATGGTGATAAAAGAAAACAAAAATAAATACTAATAAGAACTAATAAAAACGAACTCCTAAAGCAAGCAACAACTAACAAAGAAGTATATTAACATATATACAATAGCCAATAACATAGCACCATTGCAATTCCCCGGCAATGGCGCCATTTTGATAATGATGAATTTACTGTGTTGGTCTAGAATTTCTCTTAATAGAAATAAGAACTTCGTTGTAAGCATAGCTCCAAACCAACAAATAATTCTCACATAAAAAATTTGGTTGTCACAAGTAAAAACTCCAATAAAAATTAACCGAAGTATTTAAACCTCAGGTCATCTCACAAGAAATTGCAATGAAGTGTTTAATTATTGGCTATGAAGATGCAAGGGGGTTTGATTTTATAATTGGCAAGAAAATAAATGACAAGAAAGTAAATTATAAGAACTAATAAAATAAAGGAAAAGAACTCTTGGCTAAAACATGGGAATTGAGATCACCATCCTTGTCTACAAATCATGTATTGACAATTAGGAGGAACCAAGCTCATAAGTCCACTTCTATGCTTGAAGTATGTCAAATGGCTTGATCAACATCAATCTATAAGTCCTAACCTAGCTACTAATTGACTTAGTAGTAGGCTAGAGTCAGTGGTTATCAAATTGACCACTAAGGATTCTCAAATCACCAATTCATTGAAACCCAATGACTCAAGGTCACTCAATTCCCTTAGTCTATCCCAAGAGTCAAGAAAACTATCCAAAAACTATAAAAAGCATTTCATCAAATACCTAGAGTGTAATAAAAGTAAACATCACAAAATGCAAGAATTAACGAAACCCATAACTAACACAAGCAAGAAATCAACAATAACAAGTGAAGTAAACATCAAAAGACAGAAATATAAGATTGCATGAGAAGAAATTGAGATCCAACAATTGTTCATAAACATAAAAGAGAGCAAAACAAGAAATTAACAAGAGAAACTAAGAAGATTAAGACAATAGAACACTAAAATATAAAGAGAAATTGAAATCAAAACAAGAATTGAAAGATAATTTTGAGAGAGATTAACCTAACTTTACCCTTATTTCTATCCTAAATCTAGAGAGAGGAGAGGCTCTCTCTAGAATTCTACCCTAAAATATGATAAAAACTAAACTATGACTACTTGGTTCATCTCCCTTCAATCCTTGGGTTCAATAGCATCAGAAATGAGTTGGATTGGGCCCAAAATGCTTCAGAAATCGCTGGCCACGAGTTGCCTTTAGTGAGTCACGTGCAGCTTCCCATGCATACGTGTGATGCATGCGTATGTGTCCTTAAACACCAGGAAACTATAACAAATTTTATATCATTTTGAAGCCCCAGATGTTAGATTTTCAACGCAACTAGAACCGCCTCATTTGGACCTCTGTAGCTCAAGTTATGATCGATTAAGTACAAATAGGTCAGGATTGACAGCTTAGCGATTCCTTCATTTCTTCATGAGTTCTCCCACTTTACATATTTTTCTCTTCATTTCTTCCATTCAATACTTGCCTTATGTACCTAAAATCACTCAACAAACACATCAAGGCATCAAATAGAATTAAAGTGAATTAAAATCACCAATTTAAGGGCCTAAAAAGCATGGTTTTACACTTAAGCACAAATTAAGGGAGAATTACAAAACCATGCTATTTCATTGAATAAATGTGAGAAAAATTGATAAAATCCCCTAAATTAAGCACAAGATAAACCACAAAATTGGGGTTTATCAGGCGGCTGCACAGGCTCTTGTGCATACTCTCTAGTTTGCTTCATCCTCTTCTTAGTGATGGGCTTGTCCTCCCCAATGGAGATATCTCCTTCTATGATAATTCCAGCTGAATTGCATAGATGACAGATGAGGTGTAGGAATATCAACTTTGCATTGGTGGAAGGCTTCTCAGATATCTTGTACAATTCTTGAGGAATCACCTCATGTACTTCCACCTCACTTCCAATCATGATGCAATGGATCATGATGGCTCTGTCAATGGTCACTTCTGACCGATTTCTGGTAGGGATGATAGAGCGTTGGATGAATTTCAACCATTCTCTAGCTATGGGCTTGAGGTCAAGCCTTCTTAGTTGAATGGGCTTGCCTTGGAAATCCCTTTTCCACTATGCTCCTTCCACACAGATGTATGAGAGTACTTGATCCGGTCTCTGATCAAAGTTGACTCTCCTAGTGTAAGGATGTAGGTCTCCTTGCATCAGAGGCAAGTTGAATGCCAACCTCATACTTTTCGGGCTGAACTCTAAGATTCTCTCACGGACCATGGTGCTCCAATTCTTTGGATTTGGGTTTATACTAGTGTCATGGTTTTTAGTAACCCATGCATTAGCATAGAACTCTTGCACCATTAAAATCCCAACATCTTGAATGGAATTGGTTAGGACTTCCCAACCTCTTCTCTGGATCTCTCTTTGGATTTTCGAATTCTCTCCCACTACTTCATAGAAGTGGTCTTGGTGGGCTTTGGTGATGAATCTCTCCTTCTTCCAAGATTCGGAGGTGGCGACTACTACCTTCCCTTTCCTCTTTCTAGAGAATTCTCCAACCTTGGGTGCTATAAGTGGTAATGGAAATCAAAAAGCAACGCTTTTCCCACACCAAACTTAAAAGCTTTGCTCGTCCTCGAGCAAAAATAAAGAAAAGAGAAGAATGGAGGGGGCTTTAGGGTGTATGAGAGGTGTGTGTATGAAGGGTGATGAAGAGGGGTATTTATAGGTGGGGGTAGGGTTGCGTTTGGCCATGAGTGGGTAATTGGGCGAGAAATTTGATTTTGAAGGGGGTGGGGATTGGTGGGAGTTATGATGGTTTTGGAAAAGTAATATGGATGTGATTGGGCTAGGGTTTATAGGGAAGTGTGTATGGAAAAGTGTGAAAGAGAGAGGAAAAAAGTGTGGTAGGTAAAGATGCTGTGGGACCCACTAGTCCTGAGAGGCATGAAAATTCAGGTTCCCTACCTTCTGTACTGGCGTTTGAACGCCCAGGGTCTGCTCCCTGGCTGGCATTCAACGCCAACTATGCTGCCCATTGTGGGCGTTTGAACGCCCATGGTCTGCTCCCTGGCTGGCGTCAACTTCAACAACACTCCATTCAGAGTATTCTGTTTTCACTGCTTAACATTTCTGTCTCTGTTCTAACTGCTGCACATGATCATGAACCTAAAAATAACTTGAAGAAAAACAAAATGAAAGAAAATAATAATAATTAATTAAGGTTGGGTTGCCTCCCAACAAATGCTTCTTTAACGTCATTAGCTTGACAATTAGCTCCTTATGGAGGTGAGTAGGGGCTCAGAATTTTGTCCCTTACAATGAACTTTCTTCCTGTCTTCTCATGAATGAGCTCCACATGCTCTAGAGATAGGATACGACTTACTGTATATGGTATGACTGGTTTCTTGATGAAGACAACTCTCATGCCAGGTGAGAGGCCTTTAGTGGGGACTTTCTTGTCCCTCCATCCTTTAGGTACTTTCTTCTGAGTGACTTTGTTTTCAGTGCTTGTTAATGGCTGCCCCACACCAAACTTAGTATTGATGTTTGGGGACTCAATAAAGCTCTGCACTGAAAGAGATGGTTGTAACACTAGGTGTTGCACCATTGTCTCTTTCTTTTCAGAGGGAGAATTGGAATTGGCAATCTTGAATAAGATGTAGTCCTCTCCTAGTTGGAAAACCATTTCTCCCTTTGCCACATTAATCATGGCATTTGCAGTAGCTAGGAAAGGTCTTCCGAGGATGATAGAATCATCCTCATCCTCTCCTATGTCCAAGGCTATGAAGTTTGCAAGGATGTAGTGGTCTTTAACCTTCACCAGGATATCCTCTACTAAGCCATATGGCTTCTTCATTGTCTTGTCTGTCATCTCTAGTGAGATGTTTGTAGCTTGTACCTCAAATATTCCCATCTTTTCCATTACAGAGAGTGGCATAATGTTTATACTTGACCCAAGGTCACATAGAGCCTTTTCAAAGGTCATGGTGCCTATGGTGCAAGGAATCAGGAAGCATCCAGAATTTGGGAGCTTCTGAGGTAGCTTCAGCTGACCCAAAGCATTTAGTTCTTTGGAAAGCAGTGGAGGTTCTTCTTCCAAAGGCTTTGTACCAAATAGCTTGGCATTCAGCTTTATGAGAGCTCCTAGGTACCGAACAACTTGCTCTTCCCTAGTGTCTTCATCCTCATCAGAGGATGAGTGTCCATCAGAACTCATGTATTACAGAAGTGCATGCAAAGGAACCTCTATGGTCTCTATATGAGCCTTGGCTTCCTTTGGTTCTTGGATAGGAATGTCTTGAGTGGGTATTAAGCACTCAGGGGGTGTGCTTTTACTGGCGTTTAACGCCAGCTCTGATAGCTCTTTGGGCTTTAAACGCCCATGCTGTGCACCCTTATTGGCGTTAGATGCCAGTTCCCTTACCATTGTGGGCGTTGAATGCCCAGCAGGGGTGTCCTGGCTGGCATTCAATGCCAGCTTCCCTGTCTGGTTGGGCGTTAAACGCCCAGTGAGGGGTTCTTCACTGGCGTTCAGCGCTAGCTTGGCTGCTTGTTTGGGCGTTGAACGCCCAGCCAGTGTTCCCTGACTGGCGTTCAACGCCAGCTCTGTTGCTAGGATGGGCGTTGAACGCCCAGTGAGAGGTTCCTCACTGGCGTTCAGCGCCAGAATTGCTGCCAAGTTGGACGTTGAACGCCTAGTGATATCTTCTTCATTAGCATTCAATTCCTTCCCAGTCTCTCCAGATTCAGCCTCATTCTTAATGGTGATGGCCTTGCACTCTTCTCTGGGTTTACTTCAGTGTTACCAGGAAGAGTGTCAGGAGGATTCTCAGGGATCCTCTTCCTCAGTTGACCAACTTGTACCTCCAAATTTCTAATGGGAGACCTTGTTTCAGTTATGAAACTATGAGTGGTCTGGTGCACGAAATTGTGATCATCAATGGCGCCATCAACATGGTACGCTCAATTGTAATCTCAACTTTTTATCACAACTTCACACAACTAACCAGCAAGTGCACTGGGTTGTCCAAGTAATAAACCTTACGCGAGTAAGGGTCGATCCCACGGAGATTGTTGGTATGAAGCAAGCTATGGTCATCTTGTAAATCTCAGTCAGGCGGATATAGAATGGTTATGGAGTTTTCGAATATTAATAATAAAATAGGGATAGAAATACTTATGTAAATCCTTGGTGAGAATTTTAGATAAATGCATGGAGATGCTTTCGTCCCTCTAAACCTCTGCTTTCCTGCTGTCTTCATCCAATCAGTCTTACTCCTTTCTATGGCTGGCTTTATGTAAGGACAT
>NC_029792.2:112045198-112046562 GCF_000816755.2 Arachis ipaensis | reverse complement strand
GTCACCTTGTAAATCTCAGTCAGGCGGATATAGAATGGTTATGGAGTTTTCGAATATTAATAATAAAATAGGGATAGAAATACTTATGTAAATCCTTGGTGAGAATTTTAGATAAATGCATGGAGATGCTTTCGTCCCTCTAAACCTCTGCTTTCCTGCTGTCTTCATCCAATCAGTCTTACTCCTTTCTATGGCTGGCTTTATGTAAGGACATCACCGTTGTCAACGGCTACTTTTTATCCTCTCTGGAAAATGGTCCGATGCGCTGTCATTGCATGGCTAATCGTCTGGAGGCATCACCCTTGTCAATGGCTGCATCCCATCCTCTTGTGAAAATGGTCCAAATGCTCTGTCATAGCACGGCTAATCATCTGAGGTTCTCGGTCATACTGGAATAGGATTCACCCTCCTTTTGCGTCTGTCACTACACCCAGCACTCGCGAGTTTGAAGCTCGTCACAGTCATTCAATCCCAGAGTCCTACTCGGAATACCACAGACAAGGTTTAGACTTTCCGGACTCTTATGAATACCGCCATCAATCTAGCTTACACCACGAAGATTCTGATTAAGAAATCCAAGAGATACTCATTCAATCTAAAGTAGAACGGAAGTGGTTGTCAGGCACGCGTTCATAGGGAATGATGATGATTGTCACGTTCATCACATTCAGGTTGAAGTGCGAATGAATATCTTAGAAGCAGAATAAGTTGAATTGAATAGAAAAATAGTAGTACTTTGCATTAATCTTTGAGGAACAGCAGAGCTCCACACCTTAATCTATGGAGTGCAGAAACTCTACCGTATGAAAATACATAAGTGAATAGAGGGTAGGCATGGCCAAGTGGCCAGCCCCCAAACGTGATCAATAGATCAAAATATAATCCAAAGATGTCTAATACAATAGTAAAAAGTCCTATTTATAATAAACTAGATACTAGGGTTTACAGAAGTAAGTAAGTAATTGATGCATAAATCCACTTCCGGGGCCCACTTGGTGTGTGCTTGGGCTGAGCTTGAATGTTACACGTGTAGAGGCTCTTTCTGGAGTTGAACGCCAGGTTGTAACGTATTTCTGGCGTTCAACTCTGGTTTGTGACTTGTTTCTGGCGTTTAACTCCAGACAGCAGCGTAGAACTGGCGTTCAACGCCCTTTTACGTCATTTAAACTCGTTCAAAGTATGGACTATTATACATTGCTGGAAAGCCCTGGATGTCTACTTTCCAACGCAATTGAAAGCGCGCCATTTTGAGTTTTGTAGCTCCAGAAAATTTACTTTGAGTGCAGGGAGGTCAGAATCCAACAGCATCAGCAGTCCTTCTTCAACCTCGGAATCTGATTTTTGCTCAAGTCCCTCAATTTCAG
>NC_029792.2:112042912-112044355 GCF_000816755.2 Arachis ipaensis | reverse complement strand
ATTATAGGCAAGTTAAACGCCAACCTCACATTTTCCGAGCTAAAATCTAAGTATTTCCCCTGAACCATGGTGAGATAATTCTTTGGGTCCGGGTTCTTACTTTGATCATGGTTCCTAGTGATCCATGCATTGGCATAGAACTCTTGAACCATTAGGATGCCGACTTGTTGGATGGGTTTTGTTAGAACTTCCCAACCTCTTCTTTGGATTTCATGTCAGATCTCTGGATACTCATTCTTCTTGAGCTTGAAAGGGACCTCAGGGATCACCTTCTTCTTGGCCACAACATCATAGAAGTGGTCTTGATGAGCTTTGGAGATGAATCTTTCCATCTCCCATGACTCGGAGGTGGAAGCTTTTGTCTTCCCTTTTCCTTTTCTAGAGGATTCTCCGATCTTAGGTGCCATCAATGGTAATGGAAAAACAAAAAGCTTATGCTTTTACCACACCAAACTTAGAATTTTGCTCGCCCTTGAGCAAGAGAAGAAAGAAGAGATGAAGAAGAAGAAGAAATGGAGGAGAGGGAGAGAGATGTGTTTCGGCCAAGAAGGGGAAGAGAGGGTTGTGTTGTGTGAAAATGAGGAGGAATGGAGGGCTATATATAGGGAAGGGAGGGGGGGTAAGGTTTCGGCCATATAGGGTGGGTTTAGGTGGGAAATTGATTTTGAATTTTGAAGGTAGGTGGTGTTTATGAGGTAGGTTTATGGGGAAGAGTGGATGGATGTGAGTGGTGAAGTGGTGATAGGGAAGAGAGATTGAGGTGATTGGTGAAGAGTTTTGGGGAAGAGTGTTTATGGGATTGTGTGAAAGAAGGGTGAGAAGAAGTAAGTGGAGGTAGGTGGGGATCCTGTGGGGTCCACAGATCTTGAGGTGATCCTGTGGGGTCCACAGATCCTGAGGTGTTCAAGGATTTACAACCTTGCACCCAATTAGGCATGAAAAATGCCCTTGCACACAACTCTGGGCGCTCAGCGCCAGATTGGTGCTTGTTCTGGGCGTTGAACGCCCATTTGTTGCCCATTTCTGGCGTTGAACGCCAGAACCATGCTTGTTTTGGGCGTTCAGCGCCAGCTCTTCTCCAGGGTGCAATTCTGGCGTTCAAACGCCCAGATGCTGCCCATTTTGGGCATTCAGCGCCAGAACCATGCTCTGTTCTGGCGTTGAACGCCAGCCAGATGCATCTTACTGGCGTTTAAATGCCAGTAAGGTCTTCCTCCAGGGTGTGATTTTTCTTCTGCTGTTTTTTATTCCATTTTCATTTTTTTATTTATTTTGTGACTCCACATGATCATGAACCTAATAAAACATGAAAAACAATAAAAATAGAAATTAGATAAAAATTGGGTTGCCTCCCAACAAGTGTTTCTTTAATGTCAATAGCTTGACAGTGGGCTCTCATGGAGCCTCACAGATGTTCAGAGCATTGTTGAGACTCTCCAACAC
>NC_029792.2:112040079-112042897 GCF_000816755.2 Arachis ipaensis | reverse complement strand
AGTCTCAATACCAAATAATTTGGCATTCAGCTTCATGATTGCACCAAGAAACTTGGCAGCTTGCTCTTCAGTAACATCCTCGTTCTCTTCAGAAGATGAATACTCATCAGAGCTCATGAATGGCATAAGGAGGTTTAATGGAATCTCTATGGTCTCTAGATGAGTCTCAGATTCCTTTGGTTCCTCAAAGGGAAGCTCCTTATTGATCACTAGACATCCCAGGAGGTCTTCCTCCTTGGGATTCACGTCCTCTCCTTCCTTCACAGGTTCGGCCATGGTGATTAATTCAATGGCCTTGCACTCTAACTTGCAGTTCTGGTGCATCAGAGAAACTAATTGAGGTTTTAGCTCAAAGTTGTTTGCTCCAATGGCAGAAATGGAAATGCTTCTTCCATGTAAATTGGAATTAGGTGCAGTAAAGTTACCAAGCATTCTCCTTGCATTATTATTGTTGGGTTCGGCTGCCATCTCCTCTTCCTGTTCGAAATTTTCAATAAGGTTGTCTCTGGATTGTTGTAATTTAGCTTCTCTTAGTTTTCTCTTCAGAGTCCTTTCAGGTTCTGGATCAGCTTCAACAAGAATGCCTTTTTCCTTGTTCCTGCTCATAAGAAAGAGAAGAGAACAAGAAAAGAAGAGGAATCCTCTATGTCACAGTAAAGAGGTTCCTTATTATTAGTAGAAGAAGAAAAGGAATAGGGGTGAAGAAGAATGAAGAATCCAAATACAAGGGTAAGGATAGGAGCAGTGATGTGAGATGAAGAGAAGTGTTAGTAGATGAATAAATAATTAGAAGGAGATGAGGGAGAAGGATTTTCGAAAAAGGTTAGTAATTTTTCGAAAATCAAAATCAAAAATTAAAATAATTAGTCAATAAAAAAGAAATTTTGAAAAAGAGGGAAGATATTTTCGAAAATTAGAGAGAGAGAGTTAGTTAGGTAGTTTTGAAAAAGATAAGAAACAAACAAAAAGTTAGTTAGTTAGTTGAAACAAATTTTGAAAAGATAAGGAGTTAGAAAGTTAGAAAAGATATTTTGAAATTAGTTTTGAAAAAGGTTTGATTTTTAAAATCACAATTAATGACTTGATTCATAAGAAATCATGAGATATGATTCTAGAACTTAAAGTTTGAATCTTTCTTAACAAGCAAATAACAAACTTGAAATTTTTGAATCAAAACATTAATTGATGATGTTATTTTCAAAAATTAGGAGACAAAGATAAGAAAAAGATTTTTGAAAAATATTTTTATAATTTTCGAAAATAACTAAGAAAAATGAAAAAGACTTGATTTTTTGAAAAAGATTTTGAAAAAGATAAGATTTTTAAAATTGAAAATTTGATTTGACTCATAAAAACAACTAGATTTTAAAAATTTTTGAAAAAGTCAAATCTAATTTTCGAAATTTTAAGAGAGAGAAAAAAAGGAAAGATATTTTTTTTTTGAATTTTTATGATGAGAGAGAAAAACACTAAAAATGCTCAATGCATGGAATTTTTAGATTAAAACAATGAATGCATGCAAGAATGCTATGAATGTCAAGATGAACACCAAGAACTTATTTTTGAAAAATTTTTAATGCAAATAAAACATGCAAGACACCAAACTTAGAAATCTTTAATGCTTAGGCACTAAGAATTCAAGAATGCATATGAAAAACATCATACAACACAAAACAATATAATATGAAGATCAATCAAGAAGGTTTTATCAAGAACAACTTGAAGATCATGATGAATGCAATGCATGAATGCAATTTTCGAAAAATGCAAGATGAGTATGCAATTGACACCAAACTTAAAATCTGACTCAAGACTCAAACAAGAAACACAAAATATTTTTGATTTTTATGATTTTATGATTTTTTTGGATTTTTCAAAAATTATTTGAAAAATAAAAATAAGGATTCCAAAATTTTTAATATGAATTCCAGGATCTTACAATCTTAGTCTAAAGTTCCAATCTGAGGGTTAGACATGGCTTAATAACCAGTCAAGATTTAGCATGAATATGTGAGTAATTCATTCAATTTTAAGCCAAAACCTCTGTCCAAAAGAATTTAGACATGGTTTTATAGCTAGCATGCTTCAACATGCTTCATGAAACTCTAGAATTCATTCTTAAAAATTCTGAAGAAAATTATATTTTTGAAACCATTTTTATTTTAAAAATTTTTTTCGAAAACAAAGGAGAAATTTTTGAAAGATTTTTGAAAATTTTTTGAAAATAAAACAAAAAGAAAATTACCTAATCTGAGCAACAAGATGAACCGTCAGTTGTCCAAACTCGAACAATCCCCGGCAACGGCGCCAAAAACTTGGTGCACGAAATTGTGATCATCAATGGCGCCATCAACATGGTACGCTCAATTGTAATCTCAACTTTTTATCACAACTTCGCACAACTAACCAGCAAGTGCACTGGGTCGTCCAAGTAATAAACCTTACGCGAGTAAGGGTCGATCCCACGGAGATTGTTGGTATGAAGCAAGCTATGGTCATCTTGTAAATCTCAGTCAGGCGAATATAGAATGGTTATGGAGTTTTCGAATATTAATAATAAAATAGGGATAGAAATACTTATGTAAATCCTTGGTGAGAATTTCAGATAAATGCATGGAGATGCTTTCGTCCCTCTAAACCTCTACTTTCCTGCTGTCTTCATCCAATCAGTCTTACTCCTTTCTATGGCTAGCTTTATGTAAGGACATCACCGTTGTCAATGGCTAGAAAATGGTCCGATGCGCTGTCACTGCATGGCTAATCGTCTGGAAGCATCACCCTTGTCAATGGCTGCATCCCATCCTCTTGTGAAAATGGT
>NC_029792.2:112022420-112040046 GCF_000816755.2 Arachis ipaensis | reverse complement strand
ACCTTAATCTATGGAGTGCAGAAACTCTACCGTATGAAAATACATAAGTGAATAGAGGGTAGGCATGGCCGAGTGGCCAGCCCCCAAACGTGATCAATAGATCAAAATATAATCCAAAGATGTCTAATACAATAGTAAAAAGTCCTATTTATAATAAACTAGCTACTAGGGTTTACAGAAGTAGGTAATTGATGCATAAATCCACTTTCGGGGCCCACTTGGTGTGTGCTTGGGCTGAGCTTGAATGTTACACGTGCAGAGGCTCTTTCTGGAGTTGAACACCAGGTTGTAACGTATTTCTGGCGTTCAACTCTGGTTTGTGACTTGTTTCTGGCGTTTAACTCCAGACAGCAGCGTAGAACTGGCGTTCAACGCCCTTTTACGTCATCTAAACTCATTCAAAGTATGGACTATTATACATTTCTGGAAAGCCCTGGATGTCTAATTTCCAACGCAATTGGAAGCGCGCCATTTTGAATTCTGTAGCTCCAGAAAATCCACTTTGAGTGCAGGGAGGTCAGAATCCAACAGCATCAGCAGTCCTTCTTCAACCTTGGAATCTGATTTTTGCTCAAGTCCCTCAATTTCAGCCAGAAAATACCTGAAATTATAGAAAAACACAAAAACTCATAGTAAAATCCAGAAATGTGAATTTAACATAAAAACTAATAAAAATATCCCTAAAAGTAACTCGATTCTACTAAAAACATACTAAAAACAATGCCAAAAAGCGTATAAATTATCCGCTCATCATGGTCTTAGAGAGGTTGGAGACTATAGTGACTATGTCAGAAAGGCTCCGCTTAGGAGTCTCCATGTTCTCTTGAGAAGATGGGAATAGTGGTCTGTTGTTGAACCTGTTCTGGGTTCTTCCACCTTGATTATTATTGAAACCTTGCTAAGGTTTCTCTTGATCCTTCCATGAAAGGTTAGGATGATTCCTCCATGAAGGGTTGAAGGTGTTTCCATAGGATTCTCCCATGTAATTCACCTCCTCTATGGTGGGTTGATCAGGATCATAGGCTTCTACTTCAGAAGAAGCTTCATGAGTACTGCCAGTTGTAGTTTGCATTTCAGTCAAATGCTGAGAGATCATATTGACCTGTTGGGTCAAGATCTTATTCTGGTGGATATTGTTGTTTTGCCAACCCTTAGGCATCTTCCTTTTGAAGCCTTCCTCCTTGGTGGATGGTGTACTTCCAACACCAAACTTACGTTTGGTCTTAGGAGGGATTGAGTTGGTTTCGATTAAGGGGGGAAGCTTGAATGCTGAATTTTTAATGCAAGTGCCTCCCTTGAGAGCCTTCTTTTCAGAATTGCTGCTTTTTAGATAGGCCACATAGGGGTTTTTTTTCTCCAATACCTCTACAAAAGAGATATTGAGTTGCAGCTTCTTGGGGGCTGCTAAGAGATGAGTCAGTTGCTCATCTTCAAGCTTTCTCTGCATGCCAATGAGAAGAGGCGCTTGAGTCTCTTTCGCCTCTGTAAGAGCGTGCTCAATGGCATTCTCATGATCCTCCTGGTTCTTGGTTGCCTTCAGTCTCTCAATAGCAGGCTCCTAAGGTTCGGCCTCCTTGGTGAAGACTACTGTCTCACCTTCGTTTAAGGTCTCCTTCTCAGAGAGCATTAGGCTTTCTGTGAAGGCCCTACAGGCATGCACCTCCTCAAATAACTCAGTGGGAGAAGTATTAACTAGCTTAGGTGTCCACTGGTCGTAGGTGTGAGGGTCTCCTTGAGGGTGGTCACCACCCATAGCACTAGGAGCACTATAACTCTCAGCAGGGGGTGCGGTTACTGTCTCCCTGTCTAGAACTTCTGTCCTGACTGGGGGTCTGAACACCTATTGCTAACTTAGATAATCTCTGCGAAGGAGAGAACCTGATCAGGAATTTGTTAACAACCTTATCCCAGTTGTTCACATTTCCCTTGGGTACATCATACCACTAATGTTTTGCTCGATCTCTCAGAGCAAATGGGAACAATTTGAGCTTGTGGAATTCAGGGTCCACTCCATTGGTGTCTGTAGTGTCACAGAACTGTAGGAAGTCAGAGATGAATTTACTGGAGTCTTCCTGTGGGTATCCATGAAATTGAAACTTCTGCAACACTAGGGCAATCAGTTGTGGTTGATCTCAAAGTTGTTAACTCCAGTGGCAGGTATAGAGATACTTCTGCCATAGAAGTCATAAGAGTAGTAACCAAGAACCTTTCTTGCCTCTCCTTCATGTTCGGCCTTGTCTTCAGTCTCTTGTTCAAAATTTTCTAAAAGGTTTCTTCCGGAGTGTTGTGCTTTAATTTTTTGTAAGAAGCTCCTCCTTAAAGTCCTTTCAGGTTCAGGATCACGATTAAAGAGAGGCTCTTTATTTCTATTCCTAGTCATAAACAAGAAAAGAAGAACAGAAAGGAAGCTTCTATGTCTGATTTGATTATAGAGAGCTCCCAGCGAGATGTGAAGAAAGAAGGGGAAGATAGAAAAGTGAAGATGGAAGAAGAGAGAGGAGAAAAGTTCGAATAAATAGAAGTAAATAGGAGAAAAATTAGAAATAAGAATTAAAATATTTTTGTTTTTGTTTTATTTATTTATTAATTTCAAAAATTAAAGTTAATAAATTAAAAAGAATTGAAAATTAGTTAATAAATTTCGAGAATAGAAGAGAGAGAAGAAGAAAAGAATTTTCGAAAATTAGGAGAGAGAAGTAGTTAGGAAGTTTTGAAAAAGAAGAAAGAGAAATCAAGTAACTAATTAAGAAAGATTTGAAAACAAGATAAGATATAAGATTAGAAAAGATTTGAATTTAAAATTTGAAATTAGAAAAGATAAGAAATTAAAAAGATTTGATTTTAAAATTTGAGATTAGAAAAGATTTGAAAAAGATTTAAAAGAAAGATAAGATTTGAAATTTGATTTTGAAAAAGATTTGATTTTAAAATTTAAAATTTGAATTTGGAATTTGAATTTTGAAAATTGAATTTTGAATTTGAAGTTTGAAATTTGGATTTTAAATTTTGAATTTTGAAATAAGATAAGATTTTGAAAAAGATGAGACTTTTTGAAAAGATTTGATATCGAAAAGATTTGAATTTTGAAATTTAAAACTAAGATAAGATAAGATAAAAATTTTGAAATTAAAATATGAATTTTTAATTAAAATTTTTGAAAATAATTTAAAATAAAAATAGAAAATATATTTTTTTATTTTTTGAATTTAATGAAGAAAGAGAAAAACAACAAAAAGACACCAAACTTAAAATTTTTAGATCTAAAACACTTACTATGCGAAAATTGCAAAGAAAAACACTAAGAGACACCAAACTTAAAAATTTTAAGATCAAAACAAAAAGAAAAAATAAGAACACTTTGAAGATTAAGAAGAAGACCAAGAACAAAACTAAAAAAATTCAAAGAACACAAGAACATGCGAAAGATACCAAAGTTAAAATTTTTGAAAACAAACACACAATTTTCGAAAATTTAAAGAAAAACACAAGAAGACACCAAACTTAAAGATTGACACAAGATATAAACAAATTTCAGAAAATTTTTAGAAAGAAAGACTCAAAATTTTCGAAAAACTCAACTAGAACAAAGACAAAAGACGCAAACCAAGAACAAAGATTAAACAAAGAAAGAAAAAATTTTTGAAAAACTTTTTGATTTTTTCGAAAATATAGAAGAAGAAAATTAAAAAAAAAGCTAACAAAATTAAAGATAATACCTGATCTAAGGAACAAGACAATCCGTCAGTTGTCCAAATAATGCGTGAGCATCTTTTCTATCTTTTCCTAGTGAATTTGTATTTAAATTGTTGAGTTTAATCAAGAATTAATTTTCTTTTAGCCACTATGGATGCTACTTTGAGTCTTGTGCAATTTTGTTTATTTTAGGTAGCATTTAGTTAGATTTTATGGAGCTTCCGCAGAAAAAGAGAAGAAGGCTATATAGGGCAGGAATGGCCTAGAGGATGGAGAGGAAGCTTGCACAAATGGAATCAGCACAAGAATTAAAGGAGATGACAGCGAGGAGCGACGCGTGCGCGTACCTAACGCGTGTGCGTGATTTGGAGCTTTCCATGGCGACGCGTGCGCGTACTTGACGCGTACGCGTGAAAAGCGAAGTTGCACAGCGACGCGTGCGCGTACCTGACGCGTGCGCGTGACACACGAAGAAGACCATCGACGCGTATGCGTGACTGACGCGTACGCGTGACATGCGCCATGTGCAGAAAACGCTGATTGCTACAATTAATTCGAATTTAAACTTTGTTTTATTTAAAAATAGGAAAAGATATTATTTAGTTTTGGAAAATAGATTTTAAATTAATTAGGATTAGATATAAAAGAGGAAAGAAACTTCTCTTTTGGGGGGATTCCAGATTCCAATTAGTTAACTTTTCATTCTACCTCAACCCAATTTACAATCCTTATTTTCTCTCTGAACCATGAGCAACTAAACCTCCACTGTTAAGGTTAAGAGCTCTGTCTATTGTATGGATTGATACTATTATTTTGCTATTTTAATTCATGTACTGATTTATATTTCAAGAATTATTTTCGTTCTTTATCTTATGAATTTGGGTGGAACGGAAGTATGACCCTCTTTCTAATTGAGTTCTTGTATAACTTGGAAAAGCTCTTTATTTGAACAACAGGTTGAAAACAATTTCTCCTAAATTCTAACTATCTAGACTTAATGGGATACGTGACATATTGATGAGCGGATATTTTATACGCTTTTTGGGGATAATTTCATATAGTTTAGAGTATGTTTTAGTTAGTTTTTAGTCTATTTCTAGTAGTTTTTAGGAAAAATTCATATTTCTGGACTTTACTATGAGTTGTGTGTTTTTCTGTAATTTCAGGTATTTTTCTGGCTGAAATTGAAGGAGCTGAGCAAAAATCTGATTCAGGCTGAAAAAGGACTGGTGATGCTGTTGGATTCTGACCTCCCTGCACTCAAAGTGGATTTTCTGGAGCTACAGAACTCGAAATGGCATGCTTCCAATTGCATTGGAAAGTAGACATCCAGGGCTTTCCAGAAATATATAATAGTCCATACTTTGTTCAGACCATTATCTTATAGTAATGGGTCTGAGATCAGTGATCCCGGAAGTTAGATTCGATCTGAAAGAAGATGAATATCCGGAGATCCAGGAGCAAATTCGAATCAGGAACTGGGAAGTCCTAGCTAATCCTGAAACGAAAGTAGGAAGGAACATGGTCCAGGAGTTCTATGCTAATATGTGGCAGACTGACAAGCAAAGACTATCTGGAACTGCCTGCTACGAATTTCGGACCATGGTCAAGGGAAAAATTGTTCATACCACCCCTGACAAGATCAGAGAGATATTAAAGCTACCTCAGCTAAAGGATGATCCAGACTTCTTCAACAGGAGGATGATGAGAGCAGACATTGGCCTGGATAAGATTCTAGAGGACATATGTATCCCTGGAGCCAGGTGGACCACCAACACAAAGGGCGTCCCAAATCAACTCAATCCTCTTATATTTGGGTAATTAGGATTTTTGTGGCATATAAACTAGAATTGAAATTCACCCTCTAATTGGAATTAATTGACCAAGGAATTGGCGGTTGATAAATTTTAGAGGAGACTAGAAAGGTCTAAGGAATTAGGGTCTAGTCACATATAGTTTGCCATGAATTAAATCTTGCATGATTAAAATAGTTAGTAAGAAAAGTCAATCTGGAAAATAGATAACTCTGAAGTCTTAATGTAAGACTCGGTTAATTAACGGCTAATTAACCCATAAATGAGAATTTATTCTAGAAATCCAAAAATGTTATTTTTATGGCTAAATGTGATAGAGGAGATTGAGACGAGAATTTCGGTACCAATTTTATAGAAATCGGACCAAGATTGGACCGAACGGGCCAAACCGGACCAACCGGACCCAAAGTGGGCCCTTGGCCCATCTAAACTAAACCAAAACCCTAGTTTTCAGCACTCTCTCTCCTCACAACACACTAAACACGCTGAAAATGGAGGCTATGGAGGGAAGAACACTCTCTCAAGTTCTTTCTCTCACTTGATCTTCAAACCACCAGGGTTGAATCTGTGAATTCTGCAGCTTTTAACTTAGAAAATTTTTAGCAGAATGACCCCTCGCGCGTAGGTGCACTTGGCGCGTACGCGCCGTTCTTCGAGAAAGCATCATCCATGCGTGCGCGTGGTGTGCGCGGGCGCGTCGATGCGCTGCATCGAATGCCAAGCCATTTTCCAGAGAGTTGTGCCAGAGTTGTGCCAGTTTTGTGGCTGGGGCACAATGTATTCGCGCGTATGCGTGGCTGACGCGTGCGCGCCGTTTGGCTAATTTTCAACCCACGCGTTCGCGCATATGACGCTTGCGCGTCGATGAGTTTTAAGGCCATCCACGCGTGCGCGTGGAGTGCGCATACGCGTGGCCCTGTTTTCATCCCAAAGTTGATTTTTGAGTTTTAAAAGCCAAATTTCATACTTCTAAGCCTCCGATCTCACCACTTATATCTTAAATCATTATGATATGCCTAGCATGAGAAAAAAGGGCTAGTGAATGTGGTAACTTGCGAGTGAAGCAAGGGGAAAAATGAATGATCATTGAGGATCAAAGATGAAAATGTGAGATGCGGAGAATGGCGGTGGAAGTGCTTGTTATGCCATGGGCCGAAGGGCCATAATTGTTAATGAATTGGCTGGTTATGGATTTAACCGTGAGCCGGATGGCTAGATTATTGCCGTGTTACAGCGGAGCCATGTTTATGGCCAAGTATAAATGCATATATGCTGTTGATTGAATTGTAAATGTTTGCACTTCCACCATTGGAGATGAGGGTTTCCCTGGGTAGTAGCAATGGCTAACCACCATATGCTCCAGGTTGAGACTCGAAGCTCTGTTAACCCAATGTCGTAAGTGTGGCCGGGCACTGTGAAAGGCCCGGATGAGCTCGCCCCCATAAATATTCACCAGTGATGGTGATGGATAAATATTCACCAGTGAGGGTGATGGATATGGATCATGATTATGATCAAGTTTATGATGAGTATAACTCGAGTTGGGGATGCACGACAGAGGGACAGTCCAATGGTTAGCTACCAGGACTTGTCGGGTTGGCTCTATAACCGACAGATGATATCATCAGCCACTAGGGACAGGCATGCATCATAAGCATACTACATGAATTGTTTGAGATTGCCTATTTGACTGCATATTACTTGCTAATTGCCTAAATGCCTTATCTGTTCCTATTTGTAAATCTCTTGTATGATATAAATGTGTTTGCTATATTATACTCCTGCTGGTGGTTGGGAGGTCTGAAGGAATTGGAAAGGGAAGTATTAGTTAGACTAAAGGATCTTTAGTCAGTTGCCACTTACGGTTTAGCTTGTTTATAAGCTTTGATATTACCTGGAGGAAGTTCTAGGATTGCCTACGTTCGAGTTACGGTTTTTGTTTACCCCTTTTTCTAAAAAGGCTCCTAGTTAATATCAATCATTCATACTACTATACATACTAAATTTTTGTCTTAGAGGTCGTAATACCTTGCCATCTCTGAATTATGACTTAAGCATAAGACTCTGTATGGTAGGGTGTTACATTATGGTATCAGAGCAGTTCGTTCCCGTAGAGCCTGAGGAATGGACTGACTATGCTTCTGTGCATTCTCTGTATGTGTGTTATGTGCTGTTAGTATATCTACTTGATATAGTTCGCATAAACGTTCATGAGCATGCATTTGGGACTTTGAAGCACTAAACTTCCGATATTGAGACTGATCAACTTAATATCGATTGTTTGGTGTGTATAGGAACCAGATGGCGTCTCGTGTATGCGGTAGAGGCCGTGGGAGAGGTCGTACTAATGCTCGTGTGCCGGAGAATAACCCTAATGACCCGGTGAACTTTATGACTGCGTTGGAGAACATGGCTGCTGTTATGCAAGCTACTGCTGAGGCTCTTGGTCAACAGATGAACAACCATGGTAACGACAGAAATGGAGCTCAGGGACCAATGGAGATCAAAACTTTCGTTGTGTTGGTGAACAAGTGTGGGGTTGCTGAAGAGTGTGTGAAGAGGGCAGCCGCTAAGAACGGAAGTCACAAAGGATCATTTCCACATAACCGAGGAAAGAGCTTTGCACCTAGAGGTCCGCCCTTCAAGAGGGGAGGTTCCTTTAGGAGTTCAAACAATAACAACTCCCAAGGGAAAAGGGTTGGAAAGCAACCTCAGAATGATCAAGTTTGTACTAGGTGTGGAAGTCACCATTCGGGAGCACCATGCAAGGCCGGATGGGATTTGTGCTACAAATGTGGAAAGGCAGGACATAAGCTCCCATGGTGTCCGGAGAAGCAGAAACAAGGTGCCGGGGAGGCGCAGCAGACTGGTCGGGTGTTCACCACCTCAGCTAGGGGTGCAGAGGGATCCGAGACACTCATTCAAGGTAACTGTGAAATGGCTGGACAAACTTTAAATGCTTTATTTGATTCGGGAGCATCGCATTCATTTATTGCATTTGAGAAAGCCCATGAGTTAGGATTGAAGATCGTAACCTTAGGTTATGACTTAAAAGTGTATAATGCTACCCATGAAGCCATGGTAACTAAGCTAGGATGCCCGAAAGTTTCGTTTAGGTTCAAGCAGCGTGATTTTATCCATAATTTAATCTGCTTACCGATGATCGGTCTTGACCTTATCTTGGGATTGGACTGGTTATCTGAGAACCATGTCCTGCTTGATTGCTCTACAAAGTCGGTGTACTTTATGCCGGAAGATACAGAAGGGCCGGTCGTGGTGAATAATTATTACTTGAATTCGATGATGGTGAACTGTTCTGGAATCGAATGTCAGGGTATCCTGTTTTTAACCGCGGGTGTTTCGGGTGATGATCAAAGGTTGGATCAGATTCCGGTAGTGTGTGAGTTTCCGGAAGTGTTTCCCGATGATATTGAGGAATTTTCACCTAACCGAGAGGTCGAGTTTGCTATTGAGTTGGTGCCTGGGACGGGACCAATCTCAAGTGCTCCTTATAGGATGTCACCGATCCGATTATCACCAGATAAGGGTGAGGGGTGAGGATATCCCTAAGACCGCTTTCAGGACTCGTTATGGTCATTACGAGTACACTGTAATGTCCTTTGGGTTGACGAACGCTCCTGCAGTATTCATGGATTACATGAATAGAGTGTGCCGTCCGTTTCTGGATAAGTTCGTTGTTGTCTTCATTGACGACATACTGATTTACTCCAAAACTGAAGGGGAGCATGCGGAACACTTGCGGACCGTGTTGCAGATTTTAAAGGAGAAGAAACTCTATGCGAAACTGTCTAAGTGTGAGTTTTGGAAGAGTGAGGTAAAGTTTTTGAGTCACGTGGTGAGTAAGAAGGGAATAGCCGTAGATCCAACTAAGGTAGAAGCTGTGATGGATTGGAGGCAACCAACCACAGTAACTGAGATAAGGAGTTTTCTGGGTTTAGCTGGCTATTATCGAAGGTTCATCAAGGGCTTTTCGCAATTAGCTTTGCCGTTGACAAAGTTAACCCGCAAAGACACTCCGTTTGTTTGGACTCCTGAGTGCGAGGAGAGCTTTCAGACATTGAAGAAAAAGTTGACCACTGCACCTGTGTTAGTGTTACCTGAGCCGAACGAGCCTTTTGAGGTGTACTGTGATGCCTCATTAAAGGGTTTAGGATGCGTGCTAATGCAGCATCATAATGTGGTGGCGTATGCCTCACGACAGTTGAGACCTCACGAAGTTAGTTACCCTACGCATGATTTGGAACTCGCTGCGGTTGTGTTTGCCTTGAAGGTGTGGAGGCATTATCTCTATGGGGTTAAGTTCCAAGTCTTCTCCGATAGCTGAGACCACTGAACAAGTCAAGAAAATCCGAGATAGGATGCTTACGGCACAGAGTCGTCAAAAGAGTTACGCCGATCAAAGGCGGAAGCCCTTGGAATTTGAGGAAGGAGATCATGTTTTCCTGAAGGTTACTCCGACCACAGGAGTAGGTACAGCGATTAAAGCAAAGAAGTTGAATCCTCGATACATTGGTCCATTTCAGATCCTAGAGAGGATTGGACCGGTGGCGTATCGAATGGCACTACCACCTCATCTATCGAACCTGCACGACGTGTTTCACGTGTCGCAGCTTCGGAAGTACACTCCTGATGCTAGCCATGTGTTAGAACCTGAATCGGTTCAGTTAAGGGAAGATTTGTCGCTTCCAGTGGCTCCAGTCAGAATTAATGATACTAGTATCAAACGGTTGCGTGGAAAGGAGGTTTCATTAGTCAAAGTGGCTTGGAGTCGAGGCGGTGTTGAGGAACACACTTGGGAACTTGAGTCGGAGATGCGAACGGATTATCCGCACTTATTCTCAGGTAATTGCATTTGAATTTTGTGGGCAAAATTTCCAATTAGGTGGGTAGAATGTAAGACTCGGTTAATTAACGGCTAATTAACCCATAAATGAGAATTTATTCTAGAAAGCCAAAAATGTTATTTTTATGGCTAAATGTGATAGAGGAGATTGAGACGAGAATTTCGGTACCAATTTTATAGAAATCGGACCAAGATTGGACCGATCGGGCCAAACCGGACCAACCGGACCCAAAGTGGGCCCTTGGCCCATCTAAACTAAACCAAAACCCTAGTTTTCAGCACTCTCTCTCCTCACAACACACTAAACACGCTGAAAATGGAGGCTATGGAGGGAAGAACACTCTCTCAAGTTCTTTCTCTCACTTGATCTTCAAACCACCATAACTTTTGATCTAGAGCTCCTTTAGATACTTTTATCTCCATTAAATAATACAAACTGTGATGACTCCTTCTAGAGGGGATTTTGGAGAATAGGTTGCATGTATTTGTGTCCCTTTGGGTTTCCTTTGGGGTTTCCTTATTTTATTATATGTATATATTATTATGCTTGGACCGGTTATCTTCGCAGCCGGATCTTGAGTCTTGATATTCCCGTTTTTGACACTCTTTATATATATGATCTTGCGTTAGCTTATCCTTTGCTCGTTGCGTTATCGATCGGAGTGTTGCGCGTTCGAGTTACGGTTTTTGTTTACCCCTTTTTCTAAAAAGGCTCCTAGTTAATATCAATCATTCATACTACTATACATACTAAATTTTTGTCTTAGAGGTCGTAATACCTTGCCATCTCTGAATTATGACTTAAGCATAAGACTCTGTATGGTAGGGTGTTACACTTAACAGTTTCTCCATACATATTTCACACCCTATTTACTGCTTGCTTTATTAAATTTATGAATTATTGTTTAATGCTTCTGAATACCAAAACACTCTTTTCTGTTTGTCTAACAAAGTAAATTAATCAACCATTGTTGCTTAGTCCATCAAACCTCGTGGGATCGACCCTCACTCACCTGAGGTATTACTTGGTACGACCCGGTGCACTTGTCGGTTAGTTTGTGGGTTATAAAATCTGCACCAAGTTTTTGGCGCCATTGCCGGGGATTGATAGTGATTAACAACTATTAGTTGTTTGATTGCTTAGATTAGGCATTTTAGTTTTAATTTTATTTAAATTTTGCTTTAGTATTTTCGAAAAAAAATTAAACAAAAAAAATTTAGCACTAATATTTTTCTTAATTTCTGAAATTAAGTTTGGTGTCCTCTTAGTTGTTTTATTCTTCCTAGTTATTTTATTTATTGAGTTTAAATTTCCTTTATGTTCTTTCTTCTTTGTTTGCCTGTTTACCACATGGTGCATTTAATTCTTTTTGGTGTTTTGTGCTAAGAAAAATAATGGAGAAAGATCACATAGGTTACTACTCACACCCAAGGAGTGATTCATATTATTATGAATGGGGGAACTACCCAAATTTTGGTTGGTAAATTCAAAACCAAAGAAACTTCAGTGTTCCATGTTCCAACTATCAAGAACCATTATCTCCATATTCATATCAAGAACCATCATCTCCATATTCATACCAAGAACCACCTCTTTATCCATATCAAGAACTATTATCTTTCTACCCATATCAAGAGCCACTATCTACATATCCATACCAAGAACCATCATCTTTTTACTCTTATCAAGAATCATCATCTCCTTCTTATTCATATCAAGAGCCACCATCTCCTTATTCATATCAAATACCATAAGATCTTGAGCTTCTCATGAAAGAATTCATACATGATATAAAGACGAGTGTCAAAAATGTAGAGAAACATGTGTAGTCGATTATCAAGTCCCAGGAAGAGGAACAAGCAAATTCCTTCACAAGACATATAATGCAAGATCCTATAGAAGAAAGTGAGGAAATCAATCAAAGAAGTTTATACTCCAATGAATTAGAGAACTTTCCACCCTCACACATGGAAGAAGAGGAAGATGCACAAACAAAGGAGGTTGTAAGGGATGAAAATAATTATGGGAATCTACACTCCAATGAAGTAGAGACTGGCATAGAGAGTGAGTTTATTGAACCACCAATTCAAGAAGTTCTTGATGAAGGGTACACTCTAACTATCACACAACACCCAAATTTTGAAATCAAAGAAGTAAAGGAAACCAAGGAAAGCACTGAAAAGGGGATTGTGACCAAGAAATAGAAGAAAATATCCATGAAAAAGAGAAGGTCAGAAAAAAATAATCCAACCTCTACACCAACAAGTAAGGTGAATCAAGTTCATCACAATAAAAGAAAGATTGTTCGGAAGAATTTATATCAGGGAGCACTAATTTTCACCTCCCCCTGGAGACATTTCTTTTAACCAACTGGAAGAAGAGGAAGAAAATTCAACAATCAAGTGTCAAGCTAGTGACATTAAAGAAGCACTTATCGGGAGGCAACCCGATAATTTCGTATCCTTAGTTATTTTTCGTAGTAGTGATTTTCTTATTTATTTGATTTCTATTGAGTTTTTACTGTTTTTCTTTCGTTTTACGTGTGTTCTGATCATGCAGCCATTTTAGAACAGGAACCGAACACTTCGAGAAGGATTATATTTCAAAAAAAAAAAAAAGAGCACACGACGTGCAAGCGTCGCTGACGCGTACGCGTCCTATGTGTGTGCGTGAAAAATAAAAGTTAATAGAGAGTTGAGTAAGAGTGGCGCTGGAACTATGTTTTGCGCACAAACAAGCCCACGCGTGCGCGTCGCTTGCGCTTTTTGCCACCCACGCGTGTGCGTCCCTGACGTGTACGCGTGACCCTGAAAATCGGCCTCAATGAGTGTTTGGACAGAGAGTTATGATGACTTAGGGCTGCAATTGTGCTAGAGGCACAAACTTGATCACGCGTACGCGTCCCTGACGCGTGCGCGTCCTTTCCACAAATAGCCATCCACGCGTGCGCGTGCATGATGCGCACGCGTCATATGAGAATTTTGGTTCCCAGGCCACGCGAACAGAGAGTTGTGCGTGCGCGCGGCCGCTTACGCGTCACTTTCAAAATCGGGCGACCCACGCGTACGCGTGCTGTACGCGTACGCGTGCTGTACGCGTACGCGTGCTGTACGCGTACGCGTCGCATGTGCTGCACAACTCCACTAGTTCGCCGCCTAGTTTTGATTTTCATTCTCTCTCCCTCCCAAATCCTAATTCTCTCTTGTTCTTTTATCCTTTTATTCTTCTTTCATCATACTATTTTTTTATGTCTTTTTTTTATGTCCCTCCCTGTTTTCAGTTCTTCTTTGCTGGAGGACAAGCAAACCTTTAAGTTTGGTGTTGTGTCGCTTCGCTTGTAACTTTTCTGTTTATGGCACCAAAGGGAGGCAAATCACGTTTACGGAGGAGCATAGTCTAAAGAATGAGACGGCCACTAGGATAACTGAGGTGGTTGAGTTCCTTTCATTCTATATCTCCTCCCATTCTTATTATGTTATATTCCTGTTTTCCATTATTTTACTTGGTTTCTGCATGATCCTTTGTTATTTCAATTCTTAGGTTCTAGTAAATTAGTTATTTTTATTCTGTTATTCAATTTTAATTTTGAAAAGTGTCTCATGTATTGCCCACTGAGCTTGAAATCAAAAAGAAAGAAGAAAAGATGTAATGCATGAGAAATTGAGTTTAACTTTTTTTAGCGTAGTCTCATTTATTCAAATGTGGTGGTATTTTCTGTGACTCTGAATGCATGACATAAACAGTGCATTTTTAAATTTGAATCAAAGAATGTTGATGTATAAGGAACAAGGATTTAGAGAATTATTATGACTTCTCTGAAATAAATAAAAATTTAATCCTTGAAGCAAAAGAAACAGCAAAAAAAAAGGATATAAAAGCAAGGTCCAAGGCTCTGAGCATCAATAACTAGGAAAGTCAGACATGATTAAAAGCTCAAAGAGTTGTTTTCCTAGTCATATGCTTGTGGTGTTCTTGTGTCAAGTAATCCTTGAGATAAAACATTTATAGTCAAGATCAATTGCAATTAACAGAGTATGCCAAAGGCTTTGAGCACCACTATCTGGGAGTAACTGAAAGGAAAATTAGAACTTAAAGAGAGTTCCCTAGTTAAGTGCTTGTGGTGTTTCTGTGTCAAGTGAAGCTTGAGACAAAATATTTAAAGTCACGGCTAGGCTCAAGGTGCAAAGCACCAAAGAAAAGAGAATCAAAGAAAAATTGTTGTGTTCAAGGGTTAAATTGAGTTACAAAAGATCAGAGAATTCATAATATTATCCGGATTCTAATTCCGAATAACAGTGACATCCTCCTGATTCAAAGGAGAGTGAGATGCCAAAACTATTCAAGATTGTAGTTATAAACCCCATTTTTAGAAGAGACATGAGCATAACTGAACTCTCACCTCTCGTGCAAATTCACATCTTAATCATGTACTAATTTTGGTTGCTTGAGGACAAGCAACAATTCAATTTTGGTGTTGTGATGCGTGAGCATCTTTCCCATCTTTCGGAGCTTCCGCAGAAAAAGAGAAGAAGGCTATATAGGCCAGGAACAGCTTAGAGAATGGAGAGGAAGCTTGCACAAATCGAATCAGCACAAGAATTAAAGGAGATGACAGTGAGGAGCGATGCGTGCGCGTACCTGACGCGTGCGCGTGACACACGAAGAAGACCATCGACGCGTACGCGTGACTGACGCGTACGCGTGACATGCGTCATGTGCAGAAAACGCTGATTGCTGCAATTAATTCGAATTTAAACTTTGTTTTATTTAAAAATAGGAAAAGATATTATTTAGTTTTAGAAAATAGATTTTAAATTAATTAGGATTAGATATAAAAGAGGAAAGAAACTTCTCTTCTGGGGGGATTCCAGATTCCAATTAGTTAACTTTTTATTCTACCTCAGCCCAATTTACAATCCTTATTTTCTCTCTGAACCATGAGCAACTAAACCTCCACTGTTAAGGTTAGGAGCTCTGTCTATTGTATGGATTGATACTATTATTTTGCTATTTTAATTGATGTACGGATTTATATTTCAAGAATTGTTTTCGTTCTTTATCTAATGAATTTGGGTGGAACGGAAGTATGACCCTCTTTCTAATTGAGTTCTTGTATAACTTGGAAAAGCTCTTTACTTGAACAACAGCTTGAAAATAAGTTCTCCTAAATTCTAATTATCTAGACTTAACGGGATACGTGACATATAATCCTCTTATATTTGGGTAATTAGGATTTTTGTGGCATATAAACTAGAATTGAACTTCACCCTCTAATTGGAATTAATTGAACAAGGAATTGGCGGTTGATGAATTTTAGAGGAGACTAGAAAGGTCTAAGGAATTAGGGTCTAGTCACATATAGTTTGCCATGAATTAAATCTTGCATGATTAAAATAGTTAATAAGAAAAGTCAATCCGGAAAATAGATAACTCTGAAGTCTTAATAGTTTCTCTATACATATTTCACACCCTGTTTACTGCTTGCTTTATTAAATTTCTGAATTATTGTTTAATGCTTCTGAATACCAAAACACTCTTTTCTGTTTGTCTAACTAAGTAAATTAATCAACCATTGTTGCTTAGTCCATCAATCCTCGTGGGATCGATCCTCACTCACGTGAGGTATTACTTGGTACGACTCGGTGCACTTGCCGGTTAGTTTATGGGTTATAAAATCTGCACCACCAAACTCAAACAATCCCCAGCAACGGCACCAAAAACTTAGTGCATGATTCCCCACACTTCGTACAATTATACCAACAAGTGCACTGGGTCGTACAAGTAATACCTGAGCGAGTCAGGGTCGATCCCACGAGTATTGTGGTTTGAAGCAAACTATGGTTATCTTGTAGGTCTTAGTCAGGCGGATAGAAGAGTTGTTGGATTTGAATGCATAAGAGGAATAGTTTATAAAATACTTTGTAAATTAAATTATAATTAGGGATAAGAAGATGGTTAAGGCTTGGAGTTGCTATGTCCTTTTAAATTAACTCTGGTCTTACTGTCTTCTTCAATTGTGAATGATTTCTTCTATAGCAGGCTGTATGTGATTGACGCTGGTTTGAACAGCCGTCAATACTCCTCCAGATCTGAACCCCAGGGTTAGTGTGGATCCATTCTGATTGAGGGTGAAGCTCCTGCAGTCCACTCTTCTTAATGATCCTACTCAAAATGCCACAAACAAGATCGAATCTTCCGGATCAGAGAATTTTGCACGTTTGGGTTCTAGCCTCTACCACGAGACCCTAATCTCCCCGTAAATCGGCTGAACTGGTGTCTCGAGAAGTCCCCAACGAAGTCGTGGATTAGCCGTCTGAGATATGTATAGTCAAGCTGGCGGTTCAATGCTTTCCACTGAAGTATTCACACGAACCCAAGTAGACACGGGTGGTTGTCAGGCACGCGGTCCTAGTATGATGAACGGAGCTGGTTGTCACGGACCATCCCATTCACCATGTTGAAGAACAAATATACATCTTTGAATTAAATCAAACACGGATTGAAGAGAAACAATAGTACTTTTATTAATTCATAGAACTCAGCAGGGCTCCTCTCGTCAACCTAGGAGGTTTAGAAACTCATACTGATAGAGAATACAATGATAGAAATGAAAATATAGTGTAAAGTGGCCGAAGATCCCTTAACAAAGAGTGATCTTCTACTTTAAAAACTAAACTAATGACTAGTAAGGGTAAAACAGTCTTTTTAGTGCTAAAATCCACTTTTGGGGCCCGCTTGGTGAGTGTTTGGGTTGAACTTTGATGAGATCCATGTGCTATGAGGCCTCTAGGGCGTTGAATGCTGGCTAGGGGGTCCTCCCAGGGTGTTTGGATGCTGGTCTCTTCTCCTTGGGCGCTGGACGCCTGAAAGGGGGTAGGAGGCTGGCATTGGACGCCAGTTTTGAGCCTTTTAATCTGAAGCAAAGTATAAACTATTATATATTGATTGAAAGCTCTGGAAGTCAGATTTCCATAGCCGCTGAGAACGCTCCATTTAGACTTATGTAGCTCCAGAAAAGCTGAAAGGGGGCTGGCATTGGACGCCAGTTTTGAGCCTTTTAATCTGAAGCAAAGTATAAACTATTATATATTGATTGAAAGCTCTGGAAGCTGGAAGTCCAACGCAATTCAGAACGTGCAAATTGGGTTTTTGTAGCTCCGAAAAATATATTTCGAGTGCAGGGAGGTCAGAATCCAACAGCATCTGCAGTCCTTCTTCAGCCTCTGAATAAGATTTTTGCTCAGGTCCCTCAAT
>NC_029792.2:112018247-112020857 GCF_000816755.2 Arachis ipaensis | reverse complement strand
CTTCCGAGTGCAAAGAGGTCAAATCCGGACAGCATCTGCAGTGCTTTCTCTATCTCTGAATCAGACTTTTGCTCCAACTCCTCAATTTCAGCCAGAGAATACCTGAAATTGCATAAAAACACACAACTTATAGTAGAATCCAAAAATATGAATTTAATACTAAAACCTATAAAAACCTAATAAAACTAAATAAAAAATGCTAAAAACTATATGAAAATGATGCCAAAAAGTGTATAAAATATCGGCTCATCATTGTTCATAATATCATATATGTAATTTGCAAGAAAATAATGAGGAGTAAGCTTTAAAAATACTTTTTTTGGAAGAAATCTTCTTTTTATTGTTGTAGTTTGTTATTCAAAAGGCTTGGATTTTTTATTTTAATAAATAAAATAAATGTAAGAATTACCAAAATAAAAAATTTAAAAATTATTTACCAATTTAAATTCTCCTCTCATATCTCGTTTACAGTGTAAACAAGATATACACATGTCAGCATAATATGTAAACGAGATACAAGAAGACAAATTTTCAGCTGCTATAAAAGGATGTGTAACACTTGGTATTCTCCACAAACATTTTGTATCATTTTTCTGTTTTTTCTCACGAAAACAAGGCAACAATGGCCAGTAACAGTGTATATATAGTTGTGTGTGTGTATCCCAATTATCGTATGAAAATTGGCGACAACGAGGTGACATTTGAGTGTGAGAATCCGATATTATAGGTTGCTGGCACCCATGGGTAACGGAGTTTTTCGGTTTCGACTATTCTGACTTCAAGGGGACGAGAATGTGCGACTGATGTTCGACATCCATGGGGATCATGACAGAACATGTAATGGAGCTTTCCGCCGAGGTGGGAGATAGTGGTCGTGGTGGTTCTGTACACTCAACCTATGTACAGGACGACTAACCTCTCCCACCACCGCTCATTCATGTCGCCATTCCATTGGAGGAGGCGGAGGAGGGAGAGGAAGAGTCGGACAAAGATTACGTGGCGGATAGTGCAGACAGTGATTCTTCTAAAGGCGGCGATGAGGATGAGTTTGTACCGGAGACGCCTGCCCAGACTGTGGCGCACCATGTCCTGCCTCCACCTCACCTAATTCCGGCGCTACACAAGGTGCCAAGTCACTATCACAGTCTGGATCTGGACGCCATGCATGAGAAGATTCCTTTTTCTAACACCGGTGAAGAGGATTACAACTTAGACGGCGGGGTGGAGTTTCGGGTCGGCCACAAGTTCAAATGCCGAGAGGCAGTGCTGCAGGGTGTGAAGAACCATAGTATTCGCAGGAGTGCTGAGTACTGGGTGATCGAATCGGATTGGTTAAAGTGCCATGTGCAGTGCCGTCCAGGCTAGCACAACCGAGCCTCAAGAAAATGCCCTACACTCCCCGAAGTCTCGGAGAAGAGGGAGCCAACGCAAGTGCACCAGGTTGTTGGACTTGTCTGTCATCAGATATCCTCCGATCAGTAACATAATATAGCACCTGGCGTACTGTCGGAGGGTGTCTGGGTCGTCCGTGGGGGGCATTTGGCAGACACAATTCCGTATCCATACAAGCTTGAGCGTGAACGACTCCTTTCTTTGCGCAGCCTGCTGTGGTTCCACTAGAGGCCTGGCACCAAGCAACTGCTCCACCAATGCCCACGTCTCAGTATGGTACCACCTACCGAAGTCACGGAGGCATCCCCAACGGGGTTTCCTTGTGCACGTAAGCCTAGATGGTACGCCATGTCCTGCAGGGTGATAGTGACCTCACCCCACGGGAGATGAAACGTGTGCGTCTCCGGACGCCATTACTCCACGAGTGCCGAAATCAGGGAATTGTCAAAAGTGAAATCCTTGAGGGGCACCGTGTTTCCGAATCCAGCCTCAGCCAGATACGGGACAATGGCGTCGGGTGGAGGAAGAGTATGGCTCACTCGTCGGGGTAGTAGAAGCCGAGACCTCTAAAGAATATACAAAAAAATTCAGCCTTATAAAGAAATAATCTTACATTTTTGGTTTATTTATTTCTTATAATTTTTTTTTTTTAGTTTTGCAATTAGAACAATTTAACATGATATAGAAAACATTAAAGTAAAATAAATATTTCTTTGTTACTTACATCTACTTCTACTTAAGAACATATTTCTATGTTTCTAACTTACACATATTTCTAAATTACATAGTGCATACTAAACAAACTTTGCACAAGCAAATAAAGTTTTAAATTCCTCCTAGAGACTTACTACTAAACCTGCCAACTACGTTCTGGTTCTTCAGGATTACCTTAACCATGGCCACATACTTAGATTGAAAAAACAGAACAAAACTAACGTCAAAGTCCGCCGCCCTGGCGTAATGCAACGTCTCATTCAGCCTGTTGATGTCTCCGTCGTTCCCCCCTTGGCGCGCCATCGCAGTATCAGTCGAAAATAGGGTGAGAAAAGGATAAAAGAGAGGAGAAAGTGGTTGACAAGGTCAAACTGGGGCCCAGAATGACGCTGTGAATGACATATACTTATAAACGAGATAAGACACGTCAGACTGCCACGTTTACACTATAAACGAGATACGTGAAAAGTTATCTTGTTTACACTATAAATGAGATATAAGAGA
>NC_029792.2:112009691-112018238 GCF_000816755.2 Arachis ipaensis | reverse complement strand
TCCTATTCAAATTTTTAGCTAAAATTATTAATTTCTTATCTACTAATTTAGATAATTCAAATATTTTTTTCTCTTAGTTCTTCTAATTCACTTAATGACTCGCCTTTTATCATAAGCGATGATTTTAAAATGTGACTAAACTAACATGCTGGTAGAAGAAAATGAAGTACTTAACGAAAATAATTTTTTAAAGACGAATGTAATTCAAATGTGAAATTGGAAGAAATAATTCCACCATTTATTCACTGTGAATTAGGTCAATAAGGCTGGTTCGGCCCCAAATAGAGCTCTCACTCTCACATCACAAGTCCCTAACCCTTGCTTGAGGAATTATCATATCAACAGGCTCGATGGTATGCATAAGGAAGGCAACGGTGGATGACCTGCTAGCTATGCAGGCATGCAATCTCTTCTGCCTGCCAGAGAACTACCAGATGAAATACTACCTCTATCACATCCTCTCCTGGCCCCAGCTTCTCTACGTCGCCGAGGACTACAACGGCCGCATCGTCGGTTACGTCCTCGCCAAGATGGAAGAGGAGACTTCCGAGTGCCACGGCCACATCACCTCCCTCGCCGTCCTCCGCACCCACCGCAAGCTTGGTCTTGCCACCAAGCTCATGACGGCTGCTCAGAACGCCATGGAACAGGCGAGTTTCTTATTATCAACTGCTTATGATTTTGTCCCCTTCGATTTCGTTCTCTTTGCGATTTTGTGGTGATTCCCTTGCAAAATCACAGGAAAGAAATTCTCTCAACTTTTGTAGGATTGATCTCATTTTGAATTGATTACGGCTATTAGGTCTTTATTTTGTTGAGTCCGTCTTTTGTCGAGTGTCTTTTGTTGAGTCGTTATTTTGTGTTATTATTTATCTTCTAACAAGCTCTACTTTACTTTGTTGAGAGAAAAGTTATATATCATATATGTTCGGAGAATTGATAAAATTTCACTTATTATGGTATAATTGAGTTTAACTCATAATCAATTATAAATTTTAGTTAACGGGAAAATGTACATAATTGATTTTGATCCACCATAATTGATTACGGGTGCATCAAACTGGGGGAATAATCTAAACATGCTCTAATTAATGTTGGAGACACTTTGATATGTTGTTTCTGCTCTGAAATTGCTGGAATTGAGTTACTCATGGTTTCTGTTTTATGTCTCTACTACTATCCCCATTTAAATTACAGAATGGTCACCTTGATTTCATTCTTCTTGGGGTTTTGTGCTGATTCCTTTGCAAAATTCTAAAATAAAGCGATTTGTAATTAACTAATGTGGAAAACAAAAATGAGTGACACTTTGGTATCTGATTAATCACTTTGCTACTGAATATTGTAGTTTCTGACTTTCTTTCTGAAGTTGCTGGAATTGAGTTATGCCATGGTTTCTGTAAGAGAAGCATTTTATATTTCTACTACTATCTGTGTCCCCATTTTAATTGCAAATTGTCACTTTCATTTCATTATATGTGGGGTTTGTCGTTTTTCCTTTGCAAAATCATAAAAGAAGTTTTGTAATTATTCATTGTTGAAAACGAAATGAATGTCACTTTGGTATCTAATTAGCGATTTTGCTACTCAAATTGTTGTTTCCATTAAAAGATTTTCGGAAGTTGAAGATTTGAATTACAGGTTTCTTATAGGAGTTAGTTCTTGCAATTGAATGGTTGCATACAAAAAGAAAAATGTTTTTAAGGGTTTAATCTTGATGTTATTGGCAATCTCACGAGTGGAATTATTTTCTTCCTCAGCTTGTCTGTCAATCTGTTTGGTTTTCAGTGAGCAAGTTCTGGATTTCATTTGCAATTCAAAAAATGCTTGCCAGCGCTTGGTTTCTCTGTAGTTACAAGTTTGGTTATTATGAAATTAGAGATATTGTAAGGGTATATATCTAACCAATAAGGGTTAGGTGTGGTGGTAAGCAAGTTGGTCTTTAGGGTGATGACCAAAGGTTGAACTATGAAAAACGCCTTCGTAGTTACAACAACACATAGTTGATTGTTTCATACCGTCTTTGTGAATACTGTCAAAGACAAAAAAAATATTTGCTTTGTAAATGTTGGTTTAGTAAATGTTTTTCCAATTTTCTCTCGCTTTCTTTATGACTTCAGTTAGCAAGCCATTTAAGTTCAAACATTTTTATTAGATGCTAATTTTTGTAATCACTAGTCAGTGTAGTTATCATAAAGTTGTATATATGTGCTTTATAGAAGGGGCTTAGTATATGAATTGCGAATTGTGGGTACCAAATGTGACAGGTGTTTGGTGCTGAGTATGTCTCCCTACATGTCAGAAAGAGCAATCGTGCTGCATTTAATTTGTACACAGAGACATTAGGTTACAAGATTCATGATGTGGAAGCGAAGTATTATGCAGATGGGGAGGATGCTTATGACATGAGGAAGCAGCTCAAGGGGAAGCAGACACATCAGCATCAGCATCATCATAGTGGGGGTCATCATCACCACCACCACCACCACCACCACCATCACCATCATCATCATCATGAGCATGGTGGTGGCTGTTGTTCTAGTGAAGCAAAGGCAGAGAAGACAGAGACCAGAAATGCAAAGGCCACTTGATTGTGAGAGCAATTTTCCTTCATTTTGTTTCTTTGGATTTTGTTGTTGTTGTTATGGAAGAAACTGGGTCAGTGGCCAGTTTTGAATGGTCGAAATGGGTTGTCATTGTCTTCTGTACTTGTAGATTTATTGGTGTTTGTTGACGATTTTGTCTTAATATGACCTTTTACTACTTTTACTTTATGATGCTTGAATAGACATGCTGCATTTCAGCTTATCTGCAGATTTATCACTTGGAAATAATTTCGAAACTATTGATGGTTCTGAAGAAATTATGTCCATGTACTTTGTTGATATGCCTTTCTTTCTCTTTTTCCCCCTCCTTTTGTTCTCTCTCCCTTTTGTTCTCTCTCTCTCTCTCTCTCTCTCTCTCTCTCTCTCTCTCTCTCTCTCTCATAGTTAGATTCAGTATTTTTACTTCTGATTTATGTAACTCAGAAAGGATAGCTTGGTGTTTGTGGAGAGTTCCTTTTTGTTACGGTTGAAAAATATGACCATTTCCCAACTTATAATTTTAGTAGTAGTTTGCTTGTTGATCAATAACTTCTCTATGGAGATTGCCAATATTTGCTCTACATTGGATTTTGACCTGGCTAAAACATCCATGGATGTCATGGGCTGTGGATGGTAGAAAGGGAAAGCGAGTGTTTGGTTTAACCACCTAAAGTATTTCAAAGCAGATACTTTTCTGCGTTAATATTTCTCTTGCCTTTTGTTTTTGGTTATGAATATCTTGTGTCCTCTCAACAATTGGATGCTTGCTCAATCATCATTTTCACTTTTTTTTTCCTTTTTTTCTATTTGATATTAGACACCCATTTTTATCTTTTTCTTCATTTGTCGGATGCAACTAGGTGTCTAGTTGAGTAGGAGAGGATTTGACATTCAGCTATAGGTGTAAGAGAGGTTAATTATAGGTCCTTCATGAGGGGAGAGAATTGAGAGAGGAATGCGGCAATATAGTAGTTAGATAGAGTATGTTAGGAATAGATTACATGTGAGTACTTTTGTTCGAGTCTTTGTTTGCTTTTTGTTTTATTTATTTTGTTTTTAATAAGTTTCACGTCTATTACTTTTAAAAAAATAATTAAATGTTAGTATTTTTGTATGACCAAGATTTTTTCAATTGCTCATTTATGTATAACTAGATCTTTTTCTGATTTTTTTTTTATATGTTTAAACTATCTAAGGCGAGACTTCACTAATTTTTTCAACAATAAACGTTATTCTAGTCTCCCATATTTTCTTTCATTATTCGCTAGGCATATATGGTTACTCATCCATTAAAACATCCTCATTTTGGTCACATTAAATCTATGTTTATATTATTTTTGACGTCTAATACTCCTTTCTACACAACATAACTAATTTAATAGTACTATGATAAAATTTACTTTTAAATTTTAAAAATATTTTTTTGTCATAGACAAAACTTAAATCACTAGCCATTTTGACAAACTTGCAGGGACGGATCTAGAAATATTATTATGGGGTCCAATAACATATATGATATTAAACCAATAACATATATGATATTAAAAAATTATGCAAAAAATTATAAAATGTAAGGTGTATTATAAAAATAAACCGATAGAGAATATATTTTAAAGTACAAAAAATGTATGTACTTTTTACTAACGAAATGGTCGATTATTCGTATCATAAAATTTATCGATAATAGAATCTGTGTTAAAATTTTCAGCAATTTTCTTTTTAATATAATTAAAAGACAATTAGCAAAAAATTCATCTTTCATCTTATTTCTGAGTTATTCTTCACAATATTCATAGCTGAAAAAGATCTCTCAGTTGTAGCAGTTGAAACAACGAGAATTAATACCAAATGAATCAAGAAGAACGATCACAAGAAAAAAAGGAATTCACTTTATGAAATTTAAAAAATTTTGTTTAATTAAAAAATATTAGTAATAATATCTTTTTCAGATTTTTTTAATATTATTACTTACTTTTTAAATATTAGAAATTATTAATATTTAGATTAGACTAAACTTTTATTTATACTAAACTAAATACTAAATATATTTTTAAAAAAATAAATTATATTTAATAACTTATTATTATTTTTTTTTTAAAAGTCGGGGCCGAGACCTCCCCTAAGTCTCCCTAAGTAGTAAGAATAAGGAACTAAATTTGAATATCAAAATTGCAAATTTTACACGGTATCTTCCAAAACTTTTAATAAAGATGTGAGAAATAAAGAAAAAGGAAGTGCATCATATTGACCTCATTCATAATGGATTGTCTTTCAAATACTAATTGTTGAATATTTTGTCAACTCTTATATTGGCTTGTGGCGGCAGGCACAATTTCTCGTTGAAAAACACATTATACCTTTCTAAGAAAGAACATGGAATTATAAGCCTGATAAATGAAATGCAGTAAGGCAACGAGTTTTGACATTTTGCAGGGGCTTGTCTTTTAATAGGTCTCACATCGATGAAGCCACTTATGCTTCTCACATGAGAGTTATTACAAATAGTAGTGTGGACAGCACCACCAAACCACGCAGCCACGCATTATGTACAAAGCGAACTATTCTTTCGCCTTTTACTAAAGAATACCGTGTACATGTTGCATTAAGTGGCATACGCCAATTTTTGAAGGGTTTTCTCCTATTTTAGGAGTTGCCCACAATAATAGTTATAAATTTTGTTAATTTTTGTTAATAAATTTTAAATTTTAAATATTTTGTAATATTTAGGAATATAATGTACATGTTGCATTAAGTGGCATACGCCAATTTTTGAAGGGTTTTCTCCTATTTTAGGAGTTGTCCACAATAATAGTTATAAATTTTATTAATTTTTGTTAATAAATTTTAAATTTTAAATATTTTGTAATATTTAGGAATATAGTGTACATGTTGCATTAAGTGGCATACGCCAATTTTTGAAGGGTTTTCTCCTATTTTAGGAGTTGTCCACAATAATAGTTATAAATTTTATTAATTTTTGTTAATAAATTTTAAATTTTAAATATTTTGTAATATTTAGGAATATAGTGTACATGTTGCATTAAGTGGCATACGCCAATTTTTGAAGGGTTTTCTCCTATTTTAGGAGTTGTCCACAATAATAGTTATAAATTTTATTAATTTTTGTTAATAAATTTTAAATTTTAAATATTTTGTAATATTTAGGAATATAGTGTACATGTTGCATTAAGTGGCATACGCCAATTTTTGAAGGGTTTTCTCCTATTTTAGGAGTTGTCCACAATAATAGTTATAAATTTTATTAATTTTTGTTAATAAATTTTAAATTTTAAATATTTTGTAATATTTAGGAATATAGTGTACATGTTGCATTAAGTGGCATACGCCAATTTTTGAAGGGTTTTCTCCTATTTTAGGAGTTGTCCACAATAATAGTTATAAATTTTATTAATTTTTGTTAATAAATTTTAAATTTTAAATATTTTGTAATATTTAGGAATATAGTGTACATGTTGCATTAAGTGGCATACGCCAATTTTTGAAGGGTTTTCTCCTATTTTAGGAGTTGTCCACAATAATAGTTATAAATTTTATTAATTTTTGTTAATAAATTTTAAATTTTAAATATTTTGTAATATTTAGGAATATAGTGTACATGTTGCATTAAGTGGCATACGCCAATTTAATGTTTTTTTAATTTTAAAAATATTGTATATAATAAATATTAAAAAAAACAAATGACTAAAATAAAATATTTAGGTTTTAAATTTATTGAAACATAACGAATAAGTAATTTTTTACTAAATTGCGAGAGGAGTTTCACAAATTTCAAATACTGTGTATATGTGGTGTCTTAGTTTCTATATGTGAAATGTACATAAATCGATTTCTGTGTATATGTGGTGTCTTAGTTTCTATATGTAAAATGTACATAAACCGCAACAGGGTTGTATATGTGAAATGTACATAAGGGTTGTATATGTAAAATGTACATAAACCGCAATAAGATTTCTGTGTATATGTGAAATTTGCAGAAACCGCGACAGGTGTCTAACGGTTTATGCTTTAGTATAAAAAAACGCAAAAGGGGTGTAATGAAGAAGACAAAGTTCTTCACGTTTAGTGGATGTTTAGTGGAGTTGGCCATTTTGATTTTGCTAGGGCCGGGACCATAGCAGACGAACGCAGTCTTTACCGGTTCAACGGCGTTGAGCACATTGCCGGCTAGGGGTGGCAAACGGGCCTAAACCCGCCGGGCCGGCCCGCGTAACCCGCCAAAAAAGGCGAGCTGGGCTGGAAAATTGGGACCGCCAAATAGCAAAAGCCCGCTTAACCCGCACCGCTTAAACCGCTGGTTTTGGCGGGCTTTGGCGGGGCGGGGCGGGCTTCTCCGCTGGGCTTAGTATTTTTTTAGCAAGGGATATTTTTATAATTTTTTTTACCAAAACCCAACTTTCCCAACCCAACTTACAAGAGAATGAAGATGAAAATTGGGTGTTTTAGATTATGTTTGTTTTGTTTTAGAGACAATATTGTTAATTATGTTTTGGATTATGTTTATTTTACTTTGGAAACAATATTTATAATTACAAAGACTTTAATGTTTGTGAATACAAAAATTATAATTTGTTTATACTTTTAGAAATTATAATAGTTAAAAGTAAAAAACAAAAGAGATTTTTTTATATCTTTATATATATTATTTAATAGTTGTAGTAGTTAGAACACATAATTTAGGATTGCCAGTTTAGATTTCAAAGTTAAGACGTAAAATTTAAAGGTAGTATCAAATATTTAAGTAGAATGATATCTTCTTGTATTTGAGATATAGGGTTCAAATTGCAAGGCTTGTAGGGTTGTTTAAGTATCGTATTTGAAAACTAAGATTTAAAATTTTAGCCTTTAAATATGTAAGTTTAAATTCTAATATTATAGTTTTAGTTGTTTAGAGTTTAAAATTTAAAGATTAAATTTTGTAAATAGTGCCTAATGGTTGTATTTTACATTCTTAAATTTTAAAATTATAAGTTTTATAGTTTAGTTTTTTAAATTTAAGATTTAAATTTTAAAATTATAAGTTTAGTATTTGATCATTTTAAATTAAAGATTTGAGCCTTATATTTAAGTTTTGTTATTTTAAATTTATTATCGTAGGACTTATGGATTTAAAAGTTGGACATTTATCACTTGTTGTGTGATACATTTAGAAGCGTTTCAAACTGATATATAGAAGTTTAGTAATTTTGTTTCCCCAACATAGTAAAATTAGTTTGAAAAATATGTAATTCTGAAGCATAAACTGGCTCGAACATAGACTGACTTCATGGCAAGGATGGTAGGGGTGGCGATAGGTAGTTCCTGAGTTACTATCAGGTGTGGCATTTGATTTGGAAAAACAGAGTTGATTCTGTTTTGAGTATCCCCCGGGTGGCTGATCCCGGGCCATCGGCAGAGTTTTTGGACTGGTGGTACCAGGTAGCCCACAGGTTTCTGTCGCCGGATTCCTTATTTGCCGATCCCAGGGCGGAGGAGATCCCTGATGATGCATCCAGAGAGGGTCGTCCCAGGCGCCAGCTCAGGTACTGATGCCGGATATGCCTGATAACAGACGTGTGGAAAGGTGACGACGCATTGGTACACGAGTTACTGACTGGGAGTAGCGATGGCTGAATGAGATGATGTAGGATGAGGAAGCTGGTGGTGACGGAGGAGGACAAGCTGACCATCGTGTTCGTCGTGGACGTGTGAGACGTCGGGGTGGTGGAGCAGGGGTCGTTGCGGCTGGGCCTGGTGATAGCCCTACAGGAGAGCCAGAGGTGGGGGCTCAGGGGGTATGTTTACTCATGCTTCGAGCTCCCAGGTATTCCATGAGAGTGGCCATCAGATGTATGCTGACTTGGCGGGCATGACATTGACCATGGACATGGACGATTATATCGACAGTTCACATTTCTACGCCGACTTCGCAGATCTCATCAGGGATGACAATGCTCAGCATTTT
>NC_029792.2:111996387-112009610 GCF_000816755.2 Arachis ipaensis | reverse complement strand
CAGATATCAGTTGCTCAGGGGTACCATCCACAGCCACCAGAGATTCAGCCTCAGACTCTGCTATACCAGCCCCAGCCACTAGAGGTTCTGCCTCATACGACCTAGTACTACCCAAAGTTTCATGTAGACCTAAACAAGCTTGCAGCCAACCCATATGATAGTTGGTTCAACATGGGAGGGACGCCTCTGTCTGCATATGGTGTGAGCATGCCTGTTGATCCTCCTGCACTACAACCTCAGAGGCCAGCTAGAGTGAGACGACCTGCTCGGTGTGGTACATGGCCGCATCTCCTTGGAGCATTTGAGGACGACACCTACGACGACGATGAAGACCACCAAGATCAGTAGTTGTTTATCTTATTATTTTCATGTACTTTTGTATGCCTTATTTATGGTTATTTATGTTTACGAACATATACTCATGTGTGGCTTGTTTATTTTCATGTACTTTTGTATGCCTTATTTAGATATCTCATGAACTTTTTGTCAATGAGATTATAGTTGGTATGCTAACTCAGATAGTCGCTATTTATGGTTGGACGCCGAATCATACGTTGATAGTTTGAAATAATGAAGTCAGTTTCTTTTACTCAACATAATCACAAATGTAATGATAATTTACTCAAGAGAATCACAACTACATAAAGAAACACAAATAATAACCACATTACAATAAAACCAAATCAACAACATGGACTAAACATTCAAACCAACAACAACATGGCTAAAACAGGACAACAAAACAAATAAAGAAAGAATAGTAAAACCTAATCACAACGACTTTATGACACCTATGCATCGGCTCCGGCTGCAGATCCTCGCTGAGGGCAACTCCTATGCATCGGCTTACCAGTATCGGCCTCATCCATGGTGTTACAGATTATGGTTGACCTTGGTCGCCCTTCTCTAGCACGTCTCATGTTAGGATCAGGAACGACAGTTGGACCGTCATAAGTTGGCCAGAGACCATCTGGAATAAGAGGGAGAAACCCTATCCGGTATACAATAAACACCTTACTCATGGTATAAACTTCATGAATGTATGTAGCCCAGTGCAGTCGGGACTGAGTACAGCATGCAATCGTATGGAAGCACGGGTAATGGAGAGCCTGAAAATACCCACAGTCACAAATGCGATCCCTGCGGGAAACCCGATACGTACCAAGAGAGAAGTTACTGGTAAGAGTCGTCTCAGCCACAGTATACTCAGATTGATGCCTGTCAAACAGAGTAACAGTGAACCACCTCGAATCTCTCAAGTTGAGCTCTATCACCTTAACCAGCGCCTGGCAAAAGCGGTGCCCAGATCCCAACTGCGCCTCTACTGTCTGTCCTCGGATGACAAAAAGCTCTGGTAGCCTCCTATATGTGGACTTCACCAATGCAGTAACTGGCAGATTTCGTGTCCTTTTCAATACAGAATTAACACACTCGGATATGTTCGTTGTCATGTGGTCGAACCATTTGCCTCCATCCTGGTGCTGGGTCCACTTATCGTACTCCAATCGGTTCTCCCAATCACACATGGCCAGATTCTCAGTCCTCATAATATCAAACCAATAGTCAAACTCTGCCTCAGTCTTGGCATACGCTGCATTCACGAGCAGCCGCCTCGCATCTTGACCCTTGAAACTGATGGCAAAATTAGCTGCAATGTGTTGAATGCAAAACACTCGATATGCATGAGGTGGTAGCCAACCACTGTCAAGTGCCTCCAGTGCAGCCTTAATGCCATTGTGCCTGTCAAAGATCACCAGAATGCCTTCTTATGGGGTCACATGTTGACACAAGTGGGATAAGAAAAAAGTCAGTACTCCGCATTCTCCCCTTCCATAAGTGCAAAGGCAACGAACAAGATATTTGAGTTTCCATCTTGCGCGATAGCCAAAAGCAAAGTCCCGCCATACTTTCCATACAGATGAGTCATATCGATGCTGACTAGTGGCTTGCAATGTCTAAATGCCTCAATGCATGGAGGGAACGTCCAGAAAAGACGATAAAAGTACTCTGTAGACTTATTAACCTGATCACCTACACGTACCGAAAAAGTCTTCAACAATGCCATGGTTCCGTCCATCGTGGCTTGCACACCAAGGATCCAACAGGGCAACTCAGCATAGGACTCTTCCCAATCTGTGTAGATCTGTGCAACTGCCTTCTTTTTTGCCATCCACACCTTGCTATAACAAGGCTTGAATCCATAGGTTGCTTCAGTAGCTTCTTGCAACACCTTTATCGTAACAGCTGCATCCGCCCTAACCAACGAAAAGATACTCGCACGAATGACGTGGTGATCGAGCTATCGGTGGTTGCTCAAAATCGAAGTGGCCAAGCAAGTTTGAGTTCCGTTGTACATTCTAACCTCCCAATTTCCCTTTCACTGCCGAAGTGTGATGCGAATCATTCACGTGCAACTGTTCTTGAACTCCTTGCATCTCCCAGGATACTTCAGATGATCTGACTCCATCACCCGATACTCAACTCCACGACGGATGCTATACTCTTTAACACTCGACACAGCTTTCTCCTTAGTCTGGAAAGATTGGCCAATCAGAAATTCTCCAGAAGGATTTTCTTCGTGTAATCCTTGACCTCCGAAGGTGGGATCTATGTCTGGTTGCTGGCCGACGGCTTCCAAGTTCAACGTTGAGAAATGTAGCGGTTGTTGGTAGGACCCAGAACTGGATGGCCCCTGACGTGCTGGTGGGTTCCTAGGATTATCCTCGTCACTGTCCCCCAATATGTGATCTGGCTCATCGTCCAAATCATCCTCTCGCATCACATTTTCAACCCGATCCGATTCACCGTCACCTAAAAGACCGAAAATAAAATCGGGTGACCTAGCTAACCTAGCTGGAACAGATGGTGGTTCAGCCAACAGACAACCAGATGCAACGACAAGCATCGAGGTAGAAGCACCCCCATCGTCGTCGACTGAGGATTCAGCGCTAATACCCCGGAACTGTCAACACCATCTTCCAACTTGGCATACAGCTCGTGTATTCTCACTTCCGGAAAACTGCGCCGACAATGAAACAAAACTTGCATGTTTTCATCCGACCCTATCACAAATATTTCATACTGCACACCAGTTGACACAACTGCAATCCGAATCTTGTAAAACACCTTCTTCACTCACTTGGCCCCACACAACCCTACCTTTTGAAATATACTCGTCTTTAGCTCTGAAAAAGTATTTGTTGACCGGATAAAAATACTCACCGGTTCTTTATCAGTGAACTTAACACCGTGCTTTTTGCTTTTTAATTTTTCTAGAGCAATGGACTAGAACAAAAAAGCTTTCCTCACTATCTATTTGTGAAGGTGTGAAAATGACCATTTACCATCACACCACTCCCTCCTGGTTGGTATATATAGGCATTTTTGGTGCAAGCATAAACTGCTGGACCCCTATTACAGTTTATGCACATTTTACATATATACAGAAACTGCGAGACCCCTGTCGAGGTTTCTAGCAATTTTGCATATCAACATAAACCGCTGGAGAGGTGTAGCGGTTTATGTACATTTGAAATCTGTGGGACCCCTCTAGCGGTTTATATAGTTTAGTGAAAAATTGTATTTGCGTATACAATATGCAAAAGTTGTATTTCGGTAAATTTGAGGTCCAAATGATTTATTTTAGTCATTTGTTTTATTAAAAAATTGTTATGTTTTATAGAATTAAATTAAATATGTGTAAACTAAAGTTAAATTTAAAAGGTGTTTTATTTAAAATAATTTGTAGTACAAAAAATTTGGATATTGGTGTTGTATAAAGTGACATTTTTATTTGATGGTTTAATTTTTGAATTTATTTTAGTTGAAATGGGATGGTGCTTCAATGTCATTACTTTTCTGGATTGTCATTAGATTTGAAGCATTTGTGCCCAACAATTTTTTTTGCTTCGCCATCAAATAGTACAAAAGTTGTTGTAGCACTTTGATGTGAAACCTTTAATTGAATTCTGAACCTAAAATAAGTATTGGGTTAGTAACTAATAATTTGATAGATGGAATTACCTTATTGTTGGATATTGACCATTGTGTTGTTTGATTACATACCACAAATATAGTTGTCTCCTTTTTTATATGCTTTTTTCTGACACTTTTCACAATCAACAAAGTTCCATCCAAATTTGTCATCAATTTTGTTTAATAGTTACTTAAATTGTAAAGATCTTTTTCTATTCCAATATTCAATTTATGTTATCATTAGGTATATGGTATTTGAGTAAGTATGAATATATGATGCATGTTGTGAGTTTTTTTTTTGTCATACCTGATCATCAGATTCCCATTGCATGGTCATTAGATCTTGGATAGTTATTCGATTTCTAATCATTCTGCTCTAAAGATTTGTGTTGGCATTGTCTTGGCTTGGTATCTCCATTACTTTTTCATGTTGATCAGTCCTATTTAGAATTTTTTTTTATATTTGTTAAATTGAATAATTAAATAAATTAATTAATTTTTGAAAGACTTATTAGTTATGAAATACCCATAAATTAGCTGTACGAATTTTTCAGTTTGTGGATTGATATAAATTTTTGTACTCAAATTTGTGCTAACCGAATAATCACCAAAAGTATTATAATATAATAAGTTATATAAAATAAGATTGTGTTGTATTTGTCTCATTTAATGTATTATATAAAATATAATTCTTTGAACTAAGAAAAACAATAGATATAAATTTTTTTAAAAAATATTGTACCTTTGTATTCACTAATCAATGTTGATGTGAGTGCAACAATTTTTTGGCCCTTTATTTGTGTTGTAATTTCTTTGTTTATCTGACTTGAGAGATTTTTTTACGTGACTTTTAACATGATGTTCTTAAAATTATTAGTATTTTGTAAATAACTATATATGTTCCTAAAATTATTTGTTCTTCTTCTCCTAATGCATATAGTTTTTCAATGACATCTACAATAAAAAGAACAAAAATGTGTAGAATTTTTTTTGAATAAATTATTTTTAATAAGAATGATTGAAATAGTATAAAGTGAAAGTACCTATTAATATTTTTCTTTGGCACACTCTGTCAGACAATGTCTCAAGTAATGTAAATTCAAAATAGTGTTAAAAAATGTTTAAAACTAGGTCTTTAATTTCTTCACAACAGTTGTGACTTGTGAATAAAAAGTTTAGGGTTTAGGGTACTTTTAATTAGTCTATACAAATCATTTGCATAATTTATTTTCAAATTTTTTATAGTATAGACTTTTTCTTCTTGTAATAAATGTTTGAATTTGTTCATCATATTTTTCTTCACAATTACATGAAGAGATGTTCCTTGCAGTGTTAGTAAATCATAGTTAATAATTAGTCAAAAAAATTAATTACATTTATTTTTTTAAGTAGTTATTAGAAAAAGAACAATGAATAGCATATTGAAAGAAGTATAATTTTAATGATATTAAAATATAATTATATATAAAGTATTATAAAATAATATAAAAAGTATAAAAAAATAAAAATAATTAAAGTATTTTTTTGTAAATTTAATTTAAAAATACAATAAATATAATAATTTATTTGTATCTTTTCATTTAAATTGTTTTGTACCTTTTCATCTAATATAATCATTTTTAAGTAAAGAGGTTCTTCTTCATTTGTGGGTGTTAATGTTTTCCAGAGATGAACCACGCAAACTTTGATAAATCAATTATCTGTTTGTTTGGTGATATTGTCCAAAGAATGATGCTCCATTGAGTAAATTTGAGATGTTGTGTAGTTCAAAAATAAATTTCTTGTACTAAATTTGATGTTATTTGAAGGAATAGTGATAAGAGACTTATATAAGTAATTCAAATAGTATGAAATTTGAATATTTGTAACGTAAAATTTATTATGATTAATAATATTATTACGACATTTGTAAAATGAATGTCTATTACATTTAATGAGTTATTTATAAAAATTAATAAATTAATTATTGGAGTTATAAATTTATTTTATTGTTTATAACGGTAAGATATAATAAATATAGGAATATGGATTTAATATCTTTGTAGGTTATTGATTTGGTTAGATGTTATTAATTTTTAATTATTATCATTGGTAATTTTGTCTCCTATTTTAGTTTTTTTTTGTATATATTTTTTATTAGTTTGAAAATAATAGTTGATTTGACAAAAAATGAATGATTAATTTTAAAATATTATTAAATAAATGATGTTAATATATATTAATAAAAAAAAGATATCTTAAAAGTAATGTGGAATGATGTTAATATATATATATTTTGGTTAGGTGGATTGGACAACCCCCAATCCTAGGTACAAGTACTCGGTAGGAGTTGAGCCCGAGACCTTTGAGATAGGGAAGGAACAGAATGCCGTGTGAACTAAGGCTCATTTGACTTTTTTTTAAAATAGATTTTGGTTGAGTGAGGATCTATGTAAGCATTTTAGTAGATAAATGTAAAGTTTTTTAGATTGTTAGACTATGAATCACTTTGCAAATAGAGAAACAACTCGTGGCATACTCAGTACCATAAACAAAATCTGGAAAAAACAATTATGCAATCCAAAGCCCCATAATTTATGGACGAAAAAAGAAAATCTTTTTAACCATGTGTGTTTTGATATATAAATTTGTTTTTGGTATACTGATATATAAAATTTTAATTATTTCTAACTAATAAAGTCTACTAACGGTCCAGATTAAAAAAAAAAAGTGGCTGAGTTTACATCACCCAACAATCACTTATATTATCATGTCAAATCCAAAAAAAGAGTGACTGGCTTCATAAGAAACAAAAGAATGAAAACAAGTTGGCCCAAAAATTCCTAAGCCCAACTTATAATCTAAATCCATCTTTTCACTAAACTGGTTGTTAACTAAGAAGAGAATACAATTCATTTGTATTTGAACCTTTTTTCTACCACCGAACTAACATTCTATCTCTTTTTTCTTTTCTCTTTCACATCATCCATGTGGTTTTTTCCAAAAGTAAGAAATTAACAGGTGAGATGCTAGGTGTTTTTCAGGTATAATAGAGAAAAAAAAGAGAGAATTCTTCGTTGTAAGTTTTATCTTTCGGATAAAACACAAAGAAAAAAAGGGAGAAGAAATTTCTTAATAAAAAAGTCAAATCAATGAAGTCAAAAGCAAAGGGCTCCTCTAACTTGATTAGAAGATAAAGGTAAATTGTTTTAACTTATATGCATGTCGATAGCTTAATAGAAATCTACCTTCTTCTACACATACCATTTTTGGTCATACAAAAAGAAAATAAATTCATCCTACTTCTACTGTGAATCAATGGCTACAATTGTTTTTTGGAGACAAAGTATAAATCTAAGAGTTTAGATTTATCAAATTGATTAAAAATCTATTTTCAAAGAAGTTGTATTATTTGTCTCTAATTTCAAATCCCTTATTTTTTGGGTTGATAGAAGAAAGAAGAAAAAAGATTTAAACTAACTCTAAATTCAAGAAGCTGACTTTATGAAGTAAGTCCTAGATGTTGAGACAGAGCTCATACAAATAGAAAAAAAAACACTTCAGTTTGAAGGCAATGAGAGAGAACTAGAATCTGAGTTGCATTGAGAACATTCCCGGTGAGAGTTCAACGCTTTGGACTATATTTCTACATCAAAGAAATATACTGCCAAAATGAAGAACAATCATAGAAAGTTTTGAAGTTGGTTCATCTCATAGCTTTAAGGCTGTGAATCATCATCTCCTTTATAGTTTATTATTTTATTATTTTATTTCAATGTTTATCTTTCTCTGTTTTCTCTTGAGTGGAAAAAGGCATAAATGTGAAGCATTTGAAAAAGTCAAATAAAGAAAAAAGGCAAAGAGAAAAACTTGGAGAGAAAAATCAAAGTTGATTTTTTTATTTCTATTTGTTTGTATTTCTGTTTTACATCTTGTATCTGATGTATCCCTTGCTAACTTGGTAAGCACTTAGTATATTGAGAATCTAGGATATTGTCTAGCCAAATCAAGCTTATGTTGAAGTTTGGTTTGTTCTAGATAGGATTATGTTGAGTCCTAAGGAATTGGTGTTTGTAACACTTGAAAGTATAGTGAAAATTCTATCAACGTTGTGGTGGAGACTGGATATAGATTACATTGCACAAAACAATTGAATCAAGATATATCTGGTGCCATCTTGTTCTTCTCTGCACTATTTTATCTCTCTGCGATTTATGAGATAAAACTAAATTGTCTCCTGATCCATCACACAGACAAATAGAAGCAAAGTTTCATTTCCTAGTTTTAAGGGTTGATCAATCAATTCAAAAGAAGGTCATAGATTTAACCCCCTCTTCTCTAAGCTATCAAGAACCTTCATAGATAATCAACATGTATATTAAAATTATCTATTAAAATTAATTATTAGTATAAAATATGTTATAATATAAAATACACATTAAAAATGAGTTAAACAACACATTATATACATAATACAAATAGTATTTTTGATAAATAATTTTAATCAAGTGTAAATTAAGAATTTTGTATTTTATGAAAAATTTCGTTAATTAATTATTTGCCTTGCAATGGATTGATAAACATTATCGGGGTATCTACTCTATCTATGGTAGAGTCAGCTGTTAAACGTTGACTTCGTATGCTACTGAAGCTGAACTGCAGAGGATTTCTCCTCAATTGCAACATACCTTCAATCTCTCTCTCTCTCTCTCTCTCAGTTTTAGAAAGAATATGGCTGAAGCTTTAGTAGCAGGATCATTTCTATCTGCTTCCGTGCAGACTTTATTGGAGACAATAACCTCAGTGCAGTTCCAAGACTTCTTCAGGAAGACATGGAATCTGAATGAATCAATCTTGGATGAGTTGGAAACTACGTTGTTGACTCTTCAGGCTGTCCTCAATGATGCAGAACAGAAGCAGATTACCAACCCTTCAGTCAAAGAATGGCTTCAGAGGCTAAAAGATGCAGTGCATGAAGCAGAGGACTTGTTAGATGAAGTCAACACTGTGGCATTAAGGCACAATTTGGAGGATCAGCATCCACATCAATCTGTTGCCGGCAAGGTAAGGAGATTTCTTTGTTCTGGTTTTCGGTTTCACAGGGATATGAACTCAAACTTAGAGGCCTTGTGCCGAAGGCTTCGACTATTTGCTGCACAGAAAAATGGTCTTGGCTTGCAACTTGTTAGCATGAGGGTGTTGGTTAGAGCACCAACAAGTTCTGTGGCAAATGAGTTGGGTGTAGTTGGTAGAGATGGTGATAAGGAAAAATTGATGAGTTTTCTGTTAACAAATGATGCAAACGGCAACAATAACAGAATAGGGGTGATTACAATTTTTGGCATGGCTGGTGTTGGCAAAACCACCCTTGCACAGCTTTTGTACAATGATCCTAGAGTTGAAGAGAATTTTGATCTGAAAGCATGGACATCTGTTTCTGAAGTATTTGATGCCACTGTGGTAACAAAAGCCCTTCTGGAGTCACTGGCTTGTAAGCATTTTGAAGGCGATAATCTAGATTTTCTCCAAATTGAATTGAGGCAAATGGTTAAGGGGAAAAAGTTCTTGTTTGTGTTGGATGATCTTTGGAATAATAAATATGTGGAGTGGGATCACTTGCGAGCGCCTTTTAGTGAGGGAAAACAAGGGAGTAGGATCATCATCACAACTCGCCAAAGAGATGTTGCTAAAATGACACACACATTCCCAATTTACCATTTAGAACCATTGTCCCATGAAGATTGTTGGTCACTGCTGTCCAAGCATTCATTCGAAAACACTGATCCTAGAAGACAACCCAGGTTGGAAATGATTGGCAGAAAAATTGCAGACAAGTGTGGTGGCTTACCTATAGCTGCAAAGACATTAGGAGGCATTTTGAGGTCCAAAGTGGATGAAAATGAATGGACCAATATTTTAAATAGTAACATCTGGGAGCTACTAAACGATGATATTCTACCTGCTCTTTGGTTAAGCTATATCTATCTCCCTGCTTGTTTAAAAAGATGTTTTGCTTATTGTTCAATTTTCCCGAAAGGGTATCCTCTGAATAAGAAACACGTAGTACTACTTTGGATGGCAGAGGGTTTGCTCCAACAAGGCCAGGAGAAATCAATGGAAGAAATGGGTAATCAATATTTTGATGAGCTATTGTCAAGATCAATAATTCAACAAGAGGGAGAGTGTTATGTAATGCATGACTTAATCAATGACTTGGCCACAGTTGTGTCAGGAAAGAGTTGTAACAGGTTTGAGGGCTCTGAAATAACAGAAAGCGTCCGGCACTTTTCCTATTCCAGAGGTAAGTATGACTCTTCGACCAAATTTGAAAGTTGTTATAGAGCAAAATGCTTGAGGACGTTCCTCCCAATGCCGTTGACTGATGATCCAACTTTATGGTGGTATTGGAAGCATTACCTGACCAAAAGGATCACACATGATTTCCTGCTCAGACAAAGACGCCTGCGAGTGCTATCATTGGCGAACTATGATAACATCAATGAATTGCCTAATTCAATAGGTAATTTGTTACACTTGAGGTTCTTGGACCTCTCTTTTACTCCAATCAAAAGGCTGTCTAGTGCAATATTTAAGCTTTATAATCTTCAAACATTGAGATTGTTATACTGTCAGAACCTCAGTGAATTGCCTGCAGACATAGGAAACTTGGTTAAGTTGCGTCATCTCGATATCACTGGCACGAAGTTGAAGATGTCAAGACAGATAACAACCTTACAACACCTCCAAACCCTGAGTACTTTTGTTGTTGACAAACAATGTGAGGGACTAAAGCTTAAAGATATGCGATGCTTCCCGAAACTGCAGGGAAAACTATCAATCATGGAACTGTGCAATGTGGATCAAACAATAGATGCACTTGAAGCAAACTTGAAGAACAAACAGTTCATCGAGGAGTTGGTGTTAGATTGGAGCAAGCAAGCTGATCAAGGTTTAGGAACTGAAACTGAGGTCCTTGAGCATCTGCAGCCATCAAGAAACATAAAGAAGTTCATCATAGAGTCCTACAATGGAACCAAATTCCCAAGTTGGTTTGCAGATTCTTCATTTTCGAATATTGTGTTCTTGTCTATTAGTGGCTGCAACTATTGCTTATTTCTCCCACCACTTGGACAACTGCCTTCTCTCAAGGAACTTTATGTTACAAGGATGAAAACGATAAAGATTATTGGTCCTGAGTTTTATGGTACTTCTAGTTCTTCCTCTCCTTTTCAACCATTTCCATCCCTTGAGATCTTATCATTTGAGGAAATGCTAGACTGGGAGGAATGGCATGTGTTCAGTATAGAAGGCTTAGAGTTCCCTTTTCCATCTCTTAAGCATCTACGTTTGTACAATTGTCCTAAGCTGAAGGGTCATTTACCGCGCCATCTTCCTTCTAGTTTGACTGATGTTAACATATCATACTGTGATCAATTGGAAGCATCTACTCTACATTGGATTGCATCAACTAAAAGTTTGACTATCATTGATGGGGGTCAACATCTTTTGCCAATCCTTGAGACAGATTCGCAGTGCTCGCTGTCCTACATGAAGATCGAAAGGAGTGATAGGCTGACATCTTTTCCCAGAATGGTTCTTAGCAGCCATTGTCTCAGTGACTTGTATCTTACCAAAGTTCCATCTTTTACCTCTTTCCCAACCGAAAGCATGCCGTCTTTGCGAACATTAATGCTATCAGAATGCAAGAATTTGGAATTCCTACCTGATGAAGCTTGTAGGAATTACAGTTCACTTGAGAATTTGATGATTTGGGATAGTTGTCACTCTCTCAGTTGCTTTCCATTTGGATCTCTCCCTGTACTCAAATATCTTCATATTTGGGGCTGCCCCAATCTCATATCAATTTCTTTTTCAAGTGTTGACAGTTATGCACAAAATTTGTCAAATCTTCAAATATTGAGAATAAGCAACTGTCCTAATCTGGAATCATTTCCTCAAGGTGGATTGTCCACTCCCAACCTAATGGAATTCAAGGTCATTAATTGTGGGAAGCTAAACTCACTACCGGAACGGATGAACATTCTCTACGCTCTTCAAGATTTAGATATCTCTAATGTTCCACAACTTGTGTCATTTCCTCAAGGTGGCTTGCCGCCGAAGCTACGATCCGTGTTCATAGGCTTTTGCAAAAGTCTATCACCCGTGGCTATATCTGAGTATGGTTTCCAGTGGCTCAGTTCTCTTTTGAAGCTTGGAATTGGAGGTGATGATCTTGTTCAATCATTCCTGGAAGAAAATTCAAATGCATTTCAACATCTCACCATTCTTCAAGAGCTTCACATCCTAAGGTGTTCAAAGATTGAGTCCTTGCCTGAAGACAGGTTACCTTCCTCTCTTTTATTATTGAGGATTCAGGATTGTCCCCTTCTAGAAGCAAGGTACAATAATAGGAGAAAGACACATTTCTCTAAGATTTCTCACATACCTACCATAAGAATAAATGAAGATGTCATAATATAAGATGTCAAATGGAAAGGAAGAAAAGGTTACTGAAAAGTAGAAAGGTAAGGGCTTCAATTCAGTTCAATAATATGACAATTGTTCATTATTCATTATCTGTTAATGCCTCTGTTTCTTTGTTCCATGTTCAAAGAGACTAAGTATTAGAGTTGTATGTTCTTGTTGTTTGGAAAATCGCTTACTCACAGAATCAGGCAATGGTGTCATATAAAGGAGTTTCAACTAAGTTGCATCCACTGGTACAACAATTTTACATAAATGGGTACCAGATTGAAATTAAATATGACAAAAGTTGTAAGAAAATTTTATACCTTACAAGTGGAATGCAACCCATATTAATTGAAAAGACAAACCTAATCTAAGCAGAGAGGCTAAAAGGGCTTTGTAAAAGAATACAAGTAGTAAGAAATACAATTGCTCCTCTCTAGAAACCTAAACACTACCCTCTCAACTTTTGTAGAGTTCTTGTTTATCACAAGAGAACGAAGAACAAGACTTGGACTATGAAGAGGAAATTCCTAGTATAATCGTGTTTGTGTGGATGAGCTAGGGATCATGTAATGTGGCTCATTGTTTGTGAGATGAATATCAAATTCTAAGATGTTACTTCGAAGGGTAAATATCTTGCAAGTTGCGATGGTAATAATTCTACATTGTCTAATAATGAGGTAAGTAAAATAAGACTTTCGCGATCCGCGGAAATTAAATTAATTATATTATATAGTATATAAATTTAAAAGTTCTATATTATTTAGAGATTAATTAGATAATACATAAATTACGATTAA
>NC_029792.2:111983014-111996362 GCF_000816755.2 Arachis ipaensis | reverse complement strand
GTGCATTTAATTATAAACTCTTTTTAAGATTGAGGTGTTTTAAAACAATACCATATAAAAAGAAACATAAAAAAACAACAACTAATTAATATTAATATAATTTAATATATGTTTAACAGTCTATTTTCTATGTGTTCTTATATAATAGAAAATTTTGTTATATATTTTATCATATAATATAATTAATTCTAAGCAAATATGAATATTTATCAACAAATTACACTAATAGAGAAACAAACTATCTATTTATTTATTTAGACAAAAATTCTCTAGGGTGTAATTTTGAAGGGTTTTGTAAGGAAGACTGATTGAGAATGAAAACACAAAATAATAGAAAAAATGTTATCGAACATATTTAAGTAGAGTAAATAGTGTTGAGTTTAGAGAACTAAACTATGATTAAAATGATGATTAAACATTATTAGGCTATTATTCAATTAGTTGTGTAATTTGTTTTGTTTAGTGTGTAGAAATTAAATTGAATTAAAACTGGCCCAAGAAACAAAATGCTCAAACCCATATGTGCACACAATCATGGCTCAAGAATACATATAATTGCTAACATCTAAAATCCTTTTTCAGAAACAAAAATAAGTCTTTAAGCCAAGTGAAGGAAAGGAAGCAATTGGCCCAAGATTCTTACAAGCCATGTAGCATCTGGCCCACTCATACAAACAAACTCATAAAACCCAAGTATTGGTTTACCTTGAATAAAAACCATCACAAAAATTTCCATCAGAAATAAAAAGAATGCTTCAGGGATCAAAGAAAGAAAATAAGTCCAAAAACATAAACAAGCCCCCATATCCATAATCTAAGTCTAAACGGTGGTCCACACTTAAATCCTTTCATTCACCGTAGTTGCTAATCAGGTAACTCAATTTCAATTTCATTTGAACCTTTTCACATCCACCGAATCAAAAATTCTATCTTCTCTCCTCTTTCTTTCCTATAACATCACATTCTCTACCGAGAAGAAAGAATGGAAAAGTTCTAAAGATAGGACAAAGGGTAGAACAAAAAGTTTTTTTTTCCAAATTCAAGCAAGAAAAAAAAGGGTCTACAACAAGAGGAAAGATTTCTTTAGAAAAGAGAATCACAAAAAGGTGATTTTTTCATTTGTGATTCATCAAGAAACCGTGAAAAAATTAACTCTACACAAGCACCGTTCTGGAAACTATGGAGAATGTGAAGTCAATGGTGCTCTGCTTGGAATCTAAGGTCAAGAAACGAACTTGAGAACAAAGCAAGAATGCACGGCTCAAATTCAAGATTCTTGAAGAAAAATGCTGAAAGAGAAAATTGAAGGTATGGTTGCATGTCACTGCTTCTACTCTCTCTCTCTCCTCTGTAAACGCCGCTGCTGCATCTGTGTATTGGGAGAAAAGAACCAACATGTACTGTAGAAGATTTCAAGCCTTGGAAGCTTCACTCTTCTATAATAAAGGTGAACGGCCAAGGATTGGAGCAAGGAGTAAGAGCACACATTTGGGTTCCCATAGTTCTTTGAGCTATTTATTCTTCTCCTTCATGGTTTTCATTTTGTATCTCTTTTTCTCAGTTTAGTCCGTCTGAGTCTCATTGAAAAAGGCAATCATGGTGAGGTTTGTAAGAAAAAGCCAATGAGAAGAAAAAGGCAGTGAGCTAGACTTGGAGGTCTATGTTATTTCAGAAATCCTTTGTAAGTGTTTCTGTTTTGTATCATGATCTTGTGGAGATTTCCTTACAAGTTGGGTTAGCACTTTGTTGTTAAAAGTTAGGATGAGTCCTAGTCAAGTTCAGGTTGGGTTAAAACCTGGACTTGTCCCAGATAGGAGATAGTGAAATTCCGTCACTGTTGTAATGGAGATTGGATGTAGGCTATATTGCACTGGGTAGCCGAACCAGGATACATCTGTGTGTCATTCTCTATTCTCTTCTCTGTTTCTGGTTCTGCACTATAGGAGACAAAACAAAAATATCTCCTACCACATTAAGAGACAAAACCATAATATATCCTATTTTCTACTCAAAGTTTCTCTACTGAACTCAAGGTTAAAGCTAAAGAAAAAGGAGGCCAAAGATTTAAACTCCCCTTCTCTTAGCCACTAGTAATCATCAAATAGTATATACTTTGAATATTTATAATTGAAAATTGTTATTATTACAGTTTTAAAATATATGTTAATTATATTTAGCAATTATTTTTTAATTTAATTGAGTAATAATATGTATTAAATTTAATTGGATATAGGGATTAAAGTTTTGTTGTGTCTATTTAGTGTCATACCAAAATTAATTTAAATTTTATAACTTGTTCATGCACTAGCCCACAATTTAGCCAAACCCAAAATGAATAAAGTCCAACCTACAGATATCGTCCGATCTCCTATCTGTCCGACCTTCTAAGAGGTCGGACACGACAAAGAAGGTACAGTTTTACTTATCCAAATAAGTAACTGCCTCCCTAAATCTCTCCTATTATCTCTATCTTCCCTAAAAGATAGGTCCCAACAAACTCTCAAGATAAAGAGAACGATTATCCATCAGAAAAGATGGAACTACTCTAACAAAGGTGGTTATCAACTCTACTATAAATACACTGACACCCCCAGGTATAATTTACGTTCTAGTATACTAAAAACCTGCTTAAAACCCTTGTTAACTTAAGCATCGGAGTCTCTTGCAGGTACCACCCCCCCACCTCCTCACGAGAAACTCGGACAGGTAGCACCTCGGCATCAATAAGTCGGACGCTGCCATACAAAGGGATCTGAACCTCACGTTCAGACCCAAATCAATATTTTAGGTAACTCTCGGAACATTGCTGCCGTTGCCAGGGACCTGGAGCTCAACCCTTGATAATAACAGATGATCAACAAAATGGTCAGACAACCATCCGACATGAATATGAAGCAAGCATATTAAAAAAAGGTTGGAATACAATTTCTATGGATACCAGAAATTCTGTAAAAATTTCTCCCAATAGGTAGAGGATATCAAATAGGGATGATGATCTGCTTCTACAATTAAATTGGATTAAATATACCAAACGGAAGAGACGAGGATAATGCACTCGTAGACACCAACCATGATAGATGAGAAGCCGCATATTCATTACCATCGTCAAAGAAAAAAAAAGAAGGAAAAAGGAACATGACTGATCCCAATCTCCTCGTGGAATAGGATAGACGGCGAAATCTGTGCTGGCTTACAACCTCAGAAAGAATCATGATACCCACTCATGATAAATGGAGTAGTTGTATGTTCCAAATACACAGGTTTTATGAAGAAAAAATAAATAAATAAAATGTCCCATATTGGCCAATAATTTAAGGAAGAATGGAAAAATATTGTTGGTAAAAATAATGAAACCTTCCTTCCCAACTTATGCCAGAAAATACAACATCAGCCGATTTGAATGCAACCCAATCAGACAATGGATTAATGAATCCAGTTTTTTTTCATTGGATTCACAGATTAATGACAACAGAGCAGTGAATAACACCAAAAATTCTCATGGCACATCTTTCGTTGGTTTCTCACAAATTGCATCACTGCCAATGAATATGGAAAATAATAATCATGTAGTAGAATTTGATGTTGTTTGCACAACAATAAAGATGAATGGCATCCAAGAAGAAAGCACACCACAACCAAAATAAAGGAGAAGAAATCACCATTCCAAGGTCACTGTAGAAAGAAAACCAAAATTAACTCAAAACTCAACAGAAGAAAATAATGTTCAACTCAGAGAAAATTCAATTGGCAAGAGAAAATATGTTAGAAGGAAAAGAGTAAACAAGACCCCTACTACTCCACCAGAAGAAACAACTGGCCTGATTAAAGACTTAATGGCAGAATCTACAAAAAGTCTTGTAGAAGGACTTTGTTTGACGGATTTACTGGCACATAAAATATAATTGCACAACCAAGTACAGTAAAATTGAAGACAACAGAAATGTAAGTTTTTCTTGCGGTATAATCACTTCCATGAAGGAGGCATCAAAGTCATTACCAGAAGAGAGACAAGTCCCGAGGTAATATGTATCACTCCTACATTTTATTACGTATTTTTCTAATAAGTATATATAGAAAAATATGTCATAGAAAAGATACCTCCTTCTCTACCAATCCAAATCAAAGGAAGTTGTACATATTACTATACATTGCTACAATGACGCTGGACTGCAAAAGGAGATAGAAGTGCAAAGATAGAAAAAGATCACCAAAATTCTATAAGCACTCTGGATCGGCGTGTCCACGTTACCACAAGAGGACTTGCAGAAGAGAGAAAAATTAAAGTCTCCTTATGAAAGAGTGAAGACAACTTGTTATCCGACTTGACAGAAGTATTCCAAACCATAAGACCGCACGGGATGAAGCTAAATCCCACAAAGTGCACCTTCGCCATAGAAACAGGAAAATTCTTAGGATTCATGCTCACCCAAAGGGGGACATTCAAGCTAACCTGACCTGCTTGAAAGGAGGCACGACTTCACATGGACCTAGGAATGTGAATAAGTCTTCCAAGAATTCGTAAAATTCTTGCCTCAGCCTCTAATTCTTACCTGACATGAAACAGGAGAAGAGCTTGTCTTATATTTAGCTGTGACCAACAAATCAGTAGTCTATGCACTATTCAAAGAAGATGACATCGGGCAAAGCTCGCCTACATCACCAATAAAGTACTACAAGGAGCTAAACTCAATTATTAGAAAATTGAGCAAGTTTCATATACTTTGGTCTTAACATCCCAGAGATTGTGACCCCACTCTCAAGCTCACACCATCAAAGCTCGAGCTAATAAGACCATCAAGCATATTGGTGAGCACGGAATTACACTTCACACTATTGAACCAGCAAGTGCACTGGGTCGTCCAAGTAATACCTGAGTGAGTCAGGGTCGATCCCACGAGGATTGTGATTTGAAGCAAGCTATGGTTATCTTGTAGATCTTAGTCATACGGATAGAAGAGTTGTTGGATTTGTTTAAAAGCATAAAATTGGAATAAGATGGAATTACTATGTTTGATTATGACCAGTGATAAGAAGATGGTTAAGGCTTGGAGATGCTTTGTTCTTCTGGATTAATTCTGATCTTACTATCTTCTTCAACTGTGAGTGATTTCTTCTATGGCAGGCTGTATGTGATTAACGTCTTTTTTAAGAGATCGATAATACTCCTCCATATCTGAACCCCAGGGTTAGTGCGGATTCAGTCTGATTGAAGGTGAAGCTTCTGCAGTTCATTCTCCTTGGTGATCCTACTCAAAACGCCACATACAAAGTCGAATTTTCTGGATCAGAGGATGTTGCGCCTTTGGTTCTAGCTTCTACTACAAAGACTCTAATCTCCCCATACTTTGGATGAACTGGTGTTTCGAGAAGTCTCCAACGAAGTCGTAGATTAGCCGTCTAGGAGATGTATGATCAAGTTGGTGGTTCATCATTGTCCGATGAAAGACTCACTCTGAACCCATGTAGAATTAGATAACCTTGTGCCGGCTCAACACATTCATATTGATGAAGAACGAAGATACATCTTAGAATAGAGAATCAAACACGGATTGAAATAGAACAGTAGTACTTTATTAATCCATAAAAGTCAGCAGAGCTCCTCCCCTCAACCTAAGAGGTTTAGAAACTCATACTAATAGAAAATACAATCTATAAAATGAAATATGACAGGTCCTCCCCCAGAATCCGTAAAAGTTCTCAAATAAATACTAAGCTAAATGACTAAAGATTACATAGGAAGGGTAAAACAGTCTTTTAGTGCTAAAATTCACTTCTGGGACCCACTTGGTGAGTGTTTGGGCTGAGCTTGATTGAGATCCACGTGCTAAGAGGCCTCTAGGGCATTGAACGCTGGCTAGGGGGTCCTTCTTGGGCATTGGAACGCTGGCTACTTCTTTGTGGGCGTTGGACGCCATAATAAGGCAGGAGGCTAGTGTTGAATACCAATTTTGGGCCTTCAATTCTAAAGCAAAGTATGGACTATTATATATTTCTGGAAAGCCCCAGATGTTAGCTTTCCAAAGCCATTGAGAACACTCCATTTGGACTTCCATAACTCCAGAAAAGTTCTTTCGAGTGCAAGGAGGTCAGATCTAGACAGCATCTGCAGTGCTTTCTCTACCTCTGAATCAGACTTTTGCTCCAACTCCTCAATTTCAGCCAGAAAATACCTGAAATTTTCTAAAAACACACAAACTCAAAGTAAAATAAAAAAATGTGAATTTTACACTAAAACCTATAAAAACTTAATAAAACTTAAACAAAACATACTAAAAACTATATGAAAATGATGGCAAAAAGCATATAAATATCCGCTCATCAGAACACCAAACTTAAATTGTTGCTTGTCCCCAAGCAACTAAAAACAAAGTAGGATAAAAAAGAAGAGTAAGATTCAATAAATCTCAGAGTTTCCAATGAAGCTCAATTTCAATTATATGAGCGGAACTTAGTAGCTTTTTGCTTCTGAATAGTTTTGGCATCTCACTATCCATTGAAACTTAGAAGTGTTAGCATCTTTAGGAACTTAGAATCTAGATGATATTATTGACTCTTCTAGTTTAGTTCTTTTTTATTCTTGAACACAGCTTTTTAGAGTCTTGGTCGTGACCCTAAGCACTTTGTTTTCCAGTATTACCACCAGATACATAAATATCACAGACACTTAACTGGGTGAACCCTTTTGGATTGTGATTCAGCTTTGCTAGAATCCCCAGATAGAGGTGTCCAGAGTTCTTAAGCACACTCTTTTTGCTTTAGATCACGACTTTAACTGCTCAGTCTCAAGTTTTTCACTTGACACCTTCACACCACAAGCATATAGTTAGGGACACTTTAATTGAAGTGCTTAGGCCAAGATTTTGTTTCTTATAGGCCCTCCTAACCATTGATGCTCAAAGCCTTGGATCCTTTTACCCTTAACTTTTGGTTTAAAGGGTTATTGGCTTTTTCTTTCTTTTCCTATTTTTCTTTTTGCCATTTTTTTTGAAATATGCTTTTTCTTTTTCTTTGCTGCTTTTTCTTGCTTCAAGAATCAATTTTTGGATTTTTTAGATTACCAATAATACTTCTCCTTTTTCCTTGTTCTTTCAAGAGCCAACATTCATAAACTCCAATTTCAAATATGCACTGTTGGTGCACGAAATTGTGATCATCAATGGCGCCAACAACATGGTACGCTCAATCGTAATCTCAACTTTTTATCACAACTTCGCACAACTAACCAGCAAGTGCACTGGGTCGTCCAAGTAATAAACCTTACGTGAGTAAGGGTCGATCCCACGGAGATTGTTGGTATGAAGCAAGCTATGGTCACCTTGTAAATCTCAGTCAGGCGGATATAAAATAGTTATGGAGTTTTCAAAATTTTATAATAAGTAAACATAAAATAAGGATAGAAACACTTATGTAATTCATTGGTGAGAATTTCAGATAAGCGTATAGAGATGCTTTCGTTTCTCTGAATCTCTGCTTTCCCGCTGTCTTCATCCAATCAGTCTTACTCCTTTCTACGGCTGGCTTTATGTAAGGGCATCACCGTTGTCAATGGCTACATCCCATCCTCTTGTGAAAATGGTCCAAATGCTTGTCACAGCACGGCTAATCATCTGAGGTTCTCGATCATGCTGGAATAGGATTCACCCTCCTTTTGCGTCTGTCACTACGCCCAGCAATCGCGAGTTTGAAGTTCGTCACAGTCATTCAATCCCTGAATCCTACTCGGAATACCACAGACAAGGTTTAGACTTTCCGGATTCTCATGAATGCCGCCATCAATCTAGCTTATACCACGAGGATTCTGATTAAGAGATCCAAGAGATAATCATTCAATCGAAGGTAGAACGGAAGTGGTTGTCAGGCACGCGTTCATAGGGGAATGATGATGATTGTCACGTTCATCACATTCATGTTGAAGTGCGAATGAATATCTTAGAAGCGGAATAAGTTGAATTGAATAGAAAACAGTAGTACTTTGTATTAATCTTTGAGGAACAGCAGAGCTCCACACCTTAATCTATGGAGTGTAGAAACTCTACCGTTAAAAATACATAAGTGATGAAGGTCCAGGCATGGCCGAGAGGCCAGCCCCAAAACGTGATCACAGGATCAGAAATACAATCCAAGATGATCCGAAGATGTCTAATACAATAGTAAAAAGTCCTATTTATAATAAACTAGTTACTAGGGTTTACAGAAGTAAGTAATTGACGCATAAATCCACTTCCGGGGCCCACTTGGTGTGTGCTTGGGCTGAGCTTGAATGTTACACGTGCAGAGGCTCTTTCTGGAGTTGAACGCCAGGTTGTAACGTATTTCTGGTGTTCAACTCTGGTTTGTGACTTGTTTCTGGCGTTTAACTCCAGACAGCAGCGTAGAACTGGCGTTCAACGCCCTTTTACGTCTTCTAAACTCGATCAAAGTATGAACTATTATATATTTCTGGAAAGCCCTGGATGTCTACTTTCCAACGCAATTAGAAGCGCGCCATTTTGAGTTCTGTAGCTCCAGAAAATTTACTTTGAGTGTAGGGAGGTTAGAATCCAACAGCATCAGCAGTCCTTCTTCAACCTCTGAATCTGATTTTTGCTCAAGTCCCTCAATTTCAGCCAGAAAATACCTGAAATCACAGAAAAATACACAAACTCATAGTAAAGTCCAGAAATGTGAATTTAGCATAAAAACTAATAAAAACATCCATAAATGTAACTAGATTCTACTAAAAATATACTAAAAACAATGCCAAAAAGCGTATGAATTATCCGCTCATCATAACACCAAACTTAAATTGTTGCTTGTCCCCAAGCAACTGAAAATCAAATAAGATAAAAAGAAGAGAATATACTAGAAATTCCAAACTATCAATGAAACATAGCTCCAATTAAATGAGCGGGACTTATAGCTTTTTGCCTTTTGAATAGTTTTGGCATCTCACTTTATCCATTGAAGTTCAGAATGATTGGCATCTATAGGAACTCAGAGTTCAGATAGTGTTATTGATTCTCCTAGTTCAGTGTGATGATTCTTGAACACAGCTATTTTATGAGTCTTGGCTGTGGCCCTAAGCACTTTGTTTTCCAATATTACCACCGGATACATAAATGCCACAGACACATAATTGGGTGAACCTTTTCAGATTGTGACTCAGCTTTGCTAAAGTCCCCAATTAGAGGTGTCCAGGGTTCTTAAGCACACTCTTTTTTTGCTTTGGACCTTGACTTTAACCGCTCAGTCTCAAGTTTTCACTTGACACCTACATGCCACAAGCACATGGTTAGGGACAACTTGGTTTAGCCGCTTAGGCCAGGATTTTGTTCCTTTAGGCCCTCCTATCCACTGATGCTCAAAGCCTTGGGATCCCTTTTATTGCCCTTGCCTTTTGGTTTTAAGGGTTATTGGCTTTTTGCTCTTGCCTCTTGGTTTTAAGAGCTTTTGGCTTTTTCTGCTTGCTTTTTCTTCTTTTTTTTTGCCTATATATATATATATATTTTTTTTTTTTCTGCAAGCTTTGTTCTTTGCTGCTTTTTCTTGCTTCAAGAATCATTTTTATGATTTTTCAGATTGTCAAATAACATGTCTCCTTGTCATCATTCTTTCAAGAGCCAACATATTTAACATTCTTAAACAACAACTTCAAAAGACATATACATTGTTCAAGCATTCATTCAGAAAACAAGAAGCATTGTCACCACATCAACATAATTAAACTAAGTTCAAGGATAAATTCGAAACTCATGTACTTCTTGTTCTTTTGAATTAAAATATTTTTCATTTAAGAGAGGTGATGGATTCATAGGACATTCATAACTTTAAGACATAGTTACTAACTACTAATGATCATGTAATGAAGACACAAACATGGATACGCACTTAACATAGAAAACAAAAAATAGAGAAAGTAAGAACAAGGAATGAGTCCACCTTAGTGATGGTGGTGTTTCCTTCTTGAGGAACCAATGATGTCCTTGAGCTCTTCTATGTCTCTTTCTTGTCTTTGTTGCTCCTCTCTCATTACTTTTTGATCTTCTCTAATTTCATGAAGGATGATGGAGTGCTCTTGATGTTCCACCCTTAGTTGTCCCATGTTGGAACTTAATTCTCCTAGGGAGGTGTTGATTTGCTCCCAATAGTTTTGTGGAGGAAAATGCATTTGAGGCATTTCCGGGATCTCATGGTGATGAGCTTCATGCGCCTCTTGAGCTCCATGAATGGGCTCTCTTGCTTGCTCCATCCTTTTCTTAGTGATGGATTTCTCTTCCTCAATGGGAATATCTCCTTCTATGAAAGCTCCAGCTGAGTAACATAGATGGTAAATAAGATGAGGAAAAGGTACCCTTGCCCCAGGAGAGGGCTTTTTGGCTATTTTGTAGAGTTCAAAGGAGATGACTTCATGAACTTCTACTTCCTCTCCAATCATGATGCTATGAATCATGATGGCCCGATCCACAGTAACTTCAGATCGGTTGCTAGTGGGGATGATGGAGCGTTGGATGAACTCCAACCATCCTCTAGCCACAGGCTTGAGGTCCAATCTTCTTAGTTGAACCGGCTTGCCTTTGGAGTCAATCTTCCATTAAGCTCCTTCCACACATATGTCCATGAGGACTTGGTCCAACCTTTGATTAAAGTTGACCCTTCTAGTGTAGGGGCGTGCATCTCCTTGCATCATAGGCAAGTTAAACGCCAACCTCACATTTTCTGGACTAAAATCTAAGTATTTCCCCCGAACCATTGTAATGTAATTCTTTGGGTTTGGGTTCTTACTTTGATCATGGTTCTTAGTGATCCATGCATTGGCATAGAACTCTTGAACCATTAGGATGCCGACTTGTCGGATGGGTTTTGTTAGAACTTCCCAACCTCTTCTTTGGATTTCATGTCGGATCTCCGGATACTCATTCTTTTTGAGCTTGAAAGGGACCTCGGGGATCACCTTCTTCTTGACCACAACATCATAGAAGTGGTCTTGATAAGCTTTGGAGATGAATCTTTCCATCTCTCATGACTCGGAGGTGGAAGCTTTTGTCTTCCCTTTCCCTTTTCTAGAGGATTCTCCGGTCTTGGGTGCCATCAATGGTAATGGAAAAACAAAAAGCTTATGCTTTTACCACACCAAACTTAGAATATTGCTCGCCCTCGAGCAAGAGAAGAAATAATAGATGAAGAAGAAGAAGAAAATATGGAGGAGAGGGGGGAGTGGTGTATTCGGCCAAGAAGAGAAGAGAGGGTTGTGTTGTGTGGAAATGAGGAGGAATGGAGGGCTATATATAGGGAAGGGAGGGGGGGTAAGGTTCGGCCATAAGGGTGGGTTTTGGGTGGGAAATTGATTTTGAATTTTGAAGGTAGGTGGAGTTTATGAGGTAGGTTTATGGGGAAGAGTGGATGGATGTGAGTGGTGAAGTGGTGATAGGAAAGAGAGATTGAGGTGATTAGTGAAGAGTTTTGGGGAAGAGTGTTTATGGGAATGTGTGAAATAGGGGTGAGAAGAAGTGAGTGGAGGTAGGTAGGGATCCTGTGGGGTCCACAGATCCTGAGGTGTTCAAGGATTTACAACCTTGCACCAAATTGCGCATGCAAAATGCCCTTGCACACAACTCTGGGCGTTCAGCGCCAGATTGGTGCTTGTTCTGGGCATTGAACGCCCATTTGATGCCCATTTCTGGCGTTGAATGCCAGAACCATGCTTGTTCTGGGCGTTCAGCGCCAGCTCTTCTCCAGGGTGCAATTCTGGCGTTCAAACGCCCAGATGCTGCCCATTTTGGGCGTTCAGCGCCAGAACCATGCTCTGTTCTGGCGTTGAACGCCAGCCATATGCTTCTTACTGGCGTTTAAATGCCAGTAAGGTCTTCCTCCAGGGTGTGATTTTTCTTCTGCTGTTTTTGATTCTGTTTTCAAATTTTTTATTTATTTTGTGACTCTACATGATCATGTACCTATAAAAACATATAACTAATAAAAATATAATTAAATAAAGATTGGGTTGCCTCCCAACAAGCGCTTCTTTAATGTCAATAGCTTGACAGTGGGCTCTCATGGAGCCTCACAAATGTTCAGAACATTGTTGAGACTTCCCGACACCAAACTTAGAGTTTGGTTGTGGCCTCCCAACACCAAACTTAGAGTTTGATTGTGGGGGCTCTGGTTGACTCTGTTTTGAGAGAAGCTTTTTATGCTTCCTCTCCATGTTTACAGAAGGATAACCTTGAGTTGTAAACACAAGGGAGTCCTCATTCAATTGAAGGACTAATTCACCTCTGTCAACATCAATCACAGCTCTTTCTGTGGCTAGGAAGGGTCTTCCAAGGATGATGAATTCATCCTTATCCTTCCCAGTATCTAGGACTATGAAATCAGCAGGGATGTAAAGGCCTTCAACCTTTACTAACACATCCTCTACTTGTCCATAAGCCTGTTTTCTTGAATTATCTGCCATCTCTAATGAGATTTTTGTACCTTGCACCCCAAAGATTCCCAGTTTCTCTATTACAGAGAGGGGCATGAGGTTTATCCCTGAACCAAGGTCACACAGAGCCTTTTCAAAGATCATGTTGCCTATGGTACAAGGTATTACGAACTTTCCAGGATCCTGTTTCTTCTAAGGCAATGTCAGTTGATCCAGATCACTTAGTTCATTGGTGAACAAGGGAGGTTCATCTTCCCAAGGCTCAATACCAAATAATTTGGCATTCAGCTTCATGATTACACCAAGGTACTTGGTAACTTGCTCTTCAGTAACATCCTCATTCTCTTCAGAAGAGGAATACTCATCAGAGCTCATGAATGGCATAAGGAGGTTTAATGGAATCTCTATGGTCTCTAGATGAGCCTCAGATTCCTTTGGTTCCTCAGAGGGAAGCTCCTTATTGGTCACTGGACGTCCCAGGAGGTCTTCCTCCTTGGGATTCACGTCCTCTCCTTCCTTTACAGGTTCGGCCATGGTGATCAGTTCAATGGCCTTTCACTCTCCTTTTGGATTTTCTTCTGTATTGCTTGGGAGAGTACTAGGAGGGATTTCAGTGATCCTTTTACTCAGCTGGCCCACTTGTGCTTCCAAATTTCTAATGGAGGACCTTGTTTTATTCATGAAACTCACAGTGGCCTTTGATAGATCAGAGACTAAATTTGCTAAATTAGAAGTATTTTGTTCAGAGTTTTCTGTCTGTTGCTGAGTAGATGATGGAAAAGGCTTGCTATTGCTAAACATGTTTCTTCCACCATTATTAAAGCCTTGTTGAGGCTTTTGTTGATCCTTCCATGAGAAATTTGGATAATTTCTCCATGATGAGTTATAGGTGTTTTCATAAGGTTCACCTAAGTAATTTACCTCTGCTATTGCAGGGTTCTCAGGATC
>NC_029792.2:111980910-111982962 GCF_000816755.2 Arachis ipaensis | reverse complement strand
GGCTGCCATCTCCTCTTCCTGTTCGAAAATTTTTGAAAGGTTATCTCTGGATTGTTGTATTTTAGCTTCTCTTAGTTTTCTCTTCAGAGTCCTTTCAGGTTCAGGGTCTGCTTCAACAAGAATGTTCTTATCCTTGCTCCTGCTCATATGAAAAAGAGGGACAAAAAAATAAAAATAATAGGGATCCTTTTTACCACAGTAAAGAGGTGCCTGTGTGAGTAGAAGAAAAGAAAAAGAAAAAATTTGAACACAGATGGAAGAGGGGGTTCGAATTTGGGTGAGATGAAGTGTTAGTAGATGAATAAATAAATATAGTGAGATGAGAGAGAGAGAATTTTCGAAAATAATTTTTGAAAAAGAGTTAGTGATTTTCGAAAATAGTTTTTGAAAAAGGTTAGTAATTTTCGAAAATTAAAATAGAAAATGAAAATAATTAGTTAATTAAAAAGAATTTTTGAAAAAGAGTGAGATATTTTCGAAAATTAGAGAGAGAGAGAGAGTTAGTTAAGTAGTTTTGAAAAAGATAAGAAACAAACAAAAAGTTAGTTAGTTAGTTGAAACAAATTTTGAAAATCAATTTTTGAAAAGATAAGAAGATAAGAAGTTAGAAAAGATATTTTAAAATCAAATTTTGAAAAAGATAAGATAAGAAGATATTTTTGAAAAGATATGATTGAAATTAGTTTTGAAAAAGATTTGATTTTTAAAATCACAATCAATGACTTGATTCACAAGAAATCACAAAATATGATTCTAGAACTTAAAGTTTGAATCTTTCTTAACAAGTAAGTAACAAACTTGAAATTTTTGAATCAAAACATTAATTGATGATGTTATTTTCGAAAATTATGTGATAAAGATAAGAAAAAGATTTTTGAAAAATATTTTTAAAATTTTCGAAAATAAATAAGAAAGATGAAAAAGATTTGATTTTTTAAAAAAGATTTTGAAAAAGATAAGATTTTTAAATTGAAAATTTGATTTGACTCATAAAATTAACTAGATTTTAAAAATTTTTGAAAAAGTCAAATCTAATTTTCGAAATTTATGAGAGAAAAAAGGAAAGATATATATATATATATATATTGATTTTTGAATTTTTTTATGATGAGAGAGAAGAACATGAAAATGATGCAATGCATAAAAATTTTGGATCAAAACAATGAATGCATGCAAGAATGCTATGAATGTCAAGATGAACACCAAGAACACTATGAAGATCATGATAAACATCAAGAACATGTTTTTGAAAATTTTTAATGCAAAGAAAACATGCAAGACACTAAACTTAGAAATCTTTGATGCTTAGACTCTATGGATGCAAGAATGCATATGAAAAACACCATACAACACAAAATAAGAAAACATCAAGATCAAACAAGAAGACTTACCAAGAACAACTTGAAGATCATGAAGAACACTATGAATGCATGAATTTTTTCGAAAAATGCAAGATGAATATGCAATTGACACCAAACTTATAACATGACACATGACTCAAACAAGAAATACAAAATATTTTTTTGATTTTTTTTTTTGATTTTATGATTTTTTTGGTATTTTTCGAAAATTATTTGAAAAAGAAAAATAAGGATTCCAAAATTTTTAATATGAATTCCAGGAATCTTATGCTCTTTAGTCTAAAGCTCCAATCAAAGGGTCAGGCATGGCTTAATAGCCAGCCAAGCTTTAGTATGCTATTACAAAATATGAGTGTAATTCATTTAATTTTAAGCCAAAACCGCAGTCCAAAAGAATTTAGACATGGCTTTACAGCCAGCCAGGCTTTAGCATGCTTCATGAAACACTAGAATTCATTCTTAAAAATTATGAAGAAAAATATATTAAATATATTTTATTTTTATTTTAAAATTTTTTTCGAAAACAAAGGAGAAATTTTTGAAAGATTTTTGAAAAATTTTTGAAAACAAAACAAAAAACAAAAAACCTAATCTGAGCAACAAGATGAACCGTCGGTTGTCCAAACTCGAACAATCCCCGGCAACGGCGCCAAAAACTTGGTATGCAAAATTGTTACTCAGGTTGTGAATT
>NC_029792.2:111962265-111971495 GCF_000816755.2 Arachis ipaensis | reverse complement strand
AACGGCGCCAAAAACTTGGTGCACGAAATTGTGATCATCAATGGCGCCAACAACATGGTACGCTCAATCGTAATCTCAACTTTTTATCAAAACTTCGCACAACTAACCAGCAAGTGCACTGGATCGTCCAAGTAATAAACCTTACGTGAGTAAGGATCGATCCCACGGAGATTGTTGGTATGAAGCAAGCTATGGTCACCTTGTAAATCTCAGTCAGGTGGATATAAAATAGTTACGGAGTTTTCGAAATTTTATAATAAGTAAACATAAAATAAGGATAGAAACACTTATGTAATTCATTGGTGAGAATTTCAGATAAGCATATAGAGATGCTTTCGTTCCTCTGAATCTCTGCTTTCCCGCTGTCTTCATCCAATCAGTCTTACTCCTTTCTACGGCTGGCTTTATGTAAGGGCATCACCGTTGTCAATGGCTACATCCCATCCTCTTGTGAAAATGGTCCAAATGCTCTGTCACAGCACGGCTAATCATCTGAGGTTCTCGATCATGCTGGAATAGGATTCACCCTCCTTTTGCGTTTGTCACTACGCCCAGCAATCGCGAGTTTGAAGTTCGTCACAGTCATTCAATCCCTGAATCCTACTCGGAATACCACAGACAAGGTTTAGGCTTTCCGGATTCTCATGAATGCCGCCATCAATCTAGCTTATACCACGAGGATTCTGATTAAGAGATCCAAGAGATAATCATTCAATCGAAGGTAGAACGGAAGTGGTTGTCAGGCACGCGTTCATAGGGGAATGATGATGATTGTCACGTTCATCACATTCATTTTGAAGTGCGAATGAATATCTTAGAAGCGGAATAAGTTGAATTGAATAGAAAACAGTAGTACTTTGCATTAATCTTTGAGGAACAGCAGAGCTCCACACCTTAATCTATGGAGTGTAGAAACTCTACCGTTAAAAATACATAAGTGATGAAGGTCCAGGCATGGCCGAGAGGCCAGCCCCCAAAATGTGATCACAGGATCAGAAATACAATCCAAGATGATCCGAAGATGTCTAATACAATAGTAAAAAGTCCTATTTATAATAAACTAGTTACTAGGGTTTACAAAAGTAAGTAATTGACGCATAAATCCACTTCCGGGGCCCACTTGGTGTGTGCTTGGGCTGAGCTTAAATGTTACACGTGCAGAGGCTCTTTCTGGAGTTGAACGCCAGGTTGTAACGTATTTCTGGCGTTCAACTATGGTTTGTGACTTGTTTCTGGCGTTTAACTCCAGACAGCAGCGTAGAATTGGCGTTCAACACCCTTTTACGTCTTCTAAACTCGATCAAAGTATGGACTATTATACATTTCTGGAAAGCCCTGGATGTCTACTTTCCAACGCAATTGGAAACGCACCATTTTGGGTTCTGTAGCTCCAGAAAATCCACTTTGAGTGCAGGGAGGTCAGAATCCAACAGCATCAGCAGTCCTTCTTCAACCTCTGAATCTGATTGTTGCTCAGGTCCCTCAATTTCAGCCAGAAAATATCTGAAATCACAGAAAAACACACAAACTCATAGTAAAGTCTAGAAATATGAATTTAGCATAAAAACTAATAAAAATATCCCTAAAAGTAACTAGATTCTACTAAAAACATACTAAAAACAATGCCAAAAAGCGTATGAATTATCCGCTCATCAACTGTTCACTCATACATTCAAAAAAAGCAATGCCACCACATCAAAATAATTGATTATTATTATTATAAAACTCGAAAATTTATGCATCTCTAATTCTTCTAAAAAATCACTATTTTATTCATGTTTAGATAAGAGGAATATTTCATAGCTGATTGAAAAAAAATAAAAGCTTAATTATTACTAATGCTTATGCAATTCTTAAATTAAAAGACAAGAAAATAAAAAATAAAAATAAAAATAAAAGCCTAAATACTAGTAGTAATCATGTAAGCATAAATATGGAAGACAGAAATTAGAATAACAGAAATATGAAAAACAGGAATTGGAATAGTCACAGGGTTGAAACTCAATAACCTCAAGCTTGAGGGGCAATGGGCTCTTCAGATGAGAGCTTTTGGCACTTCAACTCCTCTATCTCACGCCTCTGCTTCTCTTGCTCTTTGACCAGTTTGCAGATCATGCTAGTCTGATCTTTCTGCTCCTCTCTTAGTTGATCCAAGGTGGTTTGTAGGTGCATCACATATGCCTTCTGCTGATCCCAATACTCATTTGGAGGGATCTCTTAGGGAGGCTCAAGTGCCTTCCTTTTGGGCTGATCCTCTGGTATCCTAGAGCTTTCCAACTCTTGCTTAGTGATTGGGCTTTCCATTGGAATAAATGTGTCTATATGAAGTAGAACTTTAGCCTCTTGGCATAGGCAAAAGATAAGATTTGGATAGGCCAGCATGGCATGAGTGGATATTCTGTTTGCCAACTTGTACATCTCACGGAGGATTATTTGGTGAACTTCTACCTCATTCCCCATCATGATGCAGTGAATCATCACATCTCTCTGAATAGTGACTTTAGAGCGGTTACTAGTAGGGAGTATAGAACGCCCAATGAAGTCTCGTCATCCTCTAGCAATTGGCTTGAGGTTCATTCTTTTCAGCTGGTTTGGCTTGCCTTTTGCATCCTCAATCCATTGAGTTCCAGGCAGGCAGATATCCTCTAGGACTTGATCCAGCTTTGGGTTGGCTACCACCCTTCTATTGTATGAATTAGGATCATCCCTTTGTAAGGATAATTTAAAGATCTCTCTCACCCTATCCAGATGAAAATAGATGATCTTTCTCCTGACCATAGTGCGAAAAGTATGGAATGCTGTTCCATCCTTCTTTTGCTTATTTGTCATCCCCAGATTTGCATAGAATTCATAGATCATGTTGTATCCAACAGTGATTTCAGGATTGGCTAGAATCTCCCAGCCTCTCTTTCGAATTTGCTCTTGAATCTCTGGGTATTCTTCTTCTCCTAATTCGAATTTGACCTCGGGAATTACTGGCCTTTTACTCATTATCTTGTGATAATGTTCTTCATGTTGCTTGGTGTAGAATCTAACAGGTTTGAAAACAACTGTTGGGTCATCTTCCTTCTTGTTTCTTGGAGCGTTCTTGCAACTTCTTGGAGCCATGGGATTCGAATCTTAATGAGAGAAAAGGGCTCCTTCCACACCAAACTTAAAAGGTTTGCTCGTCCTCGAGTAAAAGGTAAGAAAGGAAGAAGAAGAAAGTGAAGGAAGGGAGAATAGAAGAGAATTCGAATGGAGAGGTGGTGAATAAGTGGGAGGGGAGCACGGATATATATAGGGGGGAGGAATTTTCGAATTTAATCTTAAAAGAAAGATAAAGAAGTTTTGAAAAAGATAGAAAAGATAAGTTGTTAAACTTGAAAGATATGAAAAAGATATAAAAGATATAAAAGATAAGATAAGAAGTATGAAAAAGATTTTAAAGTTTAACAAAAGATATGAACAAGAATTACTAAAGATAAGAAAAGATTTTGAAAGAATTTGAAAACTAGTTGAAAAAGATATGTAGTTTTGAAAAATATTTGAAAAGATTTGAAAATGTTTTAAATTTGAAATCAATTTGAATTTGAAATATTTGAAAAAGATTTGATTTAAAAAATCATGGAATTTCAAAATTGAAATTTAAAATGATAGGTTGAATGAAGAAAAGATAAGGTTTTGGAAATTACCTCCCTTGCTTGTCTTGCTGGCATTAAACGCCTAGAATGGCTGCATTCTGGCGTTTAACGCTGCTGTCCCTACTTGCTGGGCGTTGAACGCCCAGAATGGCACCCATTCTGGCATTCAATGCCAGGCTGCCTTCCTCTCTTGGGCATTTAAATGCCGAGCTAGGCTCCCTGGCTGGCGTTCAATGCCAGGCTGTCTACCTCCATGGGCGTTTAAACGCCCAATTTCCACCCTTTTTCGGCATTTAACGCCAGAGAGATGCCTCCTCCAGGGTGTTTTGTTTTCTGTTATGCATCATTCTTTCTCTGTTTAAACACTGTTCATGATTACTAACATTAAAAAGCAAACTAATTAGAAATTAATTATAAGAAAAATTAATTAAAACAGAAATAATTTAGAAAATTAGAAAATAATATACTATTGATCATAGGGTTGCCTCCCAACAAGTGCTTCTTTAATGTCTTTAGCTGGACTGCACTGTACTTAATTTAGTAGCAGTGTTGAGCCTCCTGGCTCAAAATCTCCTTCAAGGTAATACTTGTACGGTCCCTTCCAACAGGATTTGAGTTTTCCAGGGAATAGTTTGAGTCATGAGTTGAAGAGCAGGACCTTCTGTCCTGGTTCAAAGGCTCTGGAAGATATCTTCCTGTCATGCCACCTTTTTGCTTTTTCTTTATAGATCTTTGCATTTTCAAATGCAACTAAGCAGAATTCGTCCAACTCATTTAGTTGGAGAAGCCGTTTCTCTCCTGATGCTTTAGCATCAAGGTTAAGGAATCTAGTAGCCCAATAAGCCTTGTGTTCTAATTCCACTGGCAAATGACAGGATTTCCCATATACCAGCTGATATGGTGATGTTCCTATTAGGGGTTTTGAAAGTTGTTCTGTATGCCCATAGAGCATTGTCAAGCTTTCTAGCCCAATCTTTTCTAGAGGCGCTTACTGTCCTCTCTAAGATTCGCTTTAGTTCTCTATTTGAGATTTCAGCTTGCTCATTTGTTCAGGGATGATACGGTGTTACTACTTTATGGCGAACTCCGTAACGGCTTAAGATAGAATCCAGCTGTCTGTTGCAGAAATGAGTACCTCCATCACTAATTAGCGTTCGAGGGACACCAAATCTGCTGAAGATGTTCTTTTGGAGGAACTTCATCACTACTCTGGTGTTATTAGTGGGTGATGCTATTGCTTCAACCCATTTAGACACATAATCTACTGCTATGAGGATGTAGGTGTTTGAGTATGAAGGCAGGAAGGGTCCCATGAGGTCTATGCCCCATACATCAAATAGCTCAATCTCTAGGATCCCTTGTTGAGGCATGTCGTGACCATGAGGGAGATTTCCAGCTCTTTGGCAACTGTTACAGTTACGAACAAACTCTCTAGAGTCCTTAAAGAGTGTGGGTCAGTAGAAGCCACTTTGGATAACCTTGGTGGCTGTTCGCTCACTTCCAAAGTGTCCTCCATAGTCTGAGCCATGGCAATACCATAGGATTCTCTGTGCCTCTTCTTCAGACACACAGCGTCTAATTATTCCATCCGAGCATCTCTTAAAGAGATATAGTTCATCCCATAAGTAGTACTTTGCATCATGCATGAGTTTTTGGGCTTGCTGCTTATTGTACTCCTTGGGAATGAATCTTATAGCCTTGTAATTTGCAATGTCTACAAACCAAGGTGCCGTCCGGATGGCAAAGAGTTGCTCATCTGGAAAGGTTTCAGATATGTCAATGGAGGAGGAGAAGTCCGTGCTACTGGTTCAATCCTAGACAAGTGATCAGCCACTTGATTTTCTGTGCCCTTTCTGTCTCTAATTTCTATATCGAACTCTTGCAGGAGTAATATCCATCTTATAAGTATGGGCTTAGAATCCTGCTTGGTGAGTATATACTTCAGAGCAGCATGATCAGTATAGATAATGACCTTGGATCCTACTAGGTAGGACCTGAACTTGTCAATGGCATAAACCACTACAAGTAATTCCTTTTCTGTAGTAGTGTAATTCTTTTGCGCATTATTTAGAACACGACTGGCATAATAAATGACGTGCAGAAGCTTGTCATGTCTCTGCCCTAGAACTGCGCCAATGGCATGATCACTGACATCACACATCAGTTCGAATGGCAAGTCCCAATTGGGTGCAGAGATGATAGGAGTAGTGACAAGCTTAGCTTTTAGGATTTTAAAGGCATGCAGACATTCTTGGTCAAAGACAAATGGAACATCAGTGGCCAAGAGATTACACAGGGATTTTACAATTTTCGAAAAATCTTTTATGAACCTCCTGTAAAATCCTGCATATCCTAGGAAACTTCTGATTGCCTTAACATTAGTAGGTGGTGGCAATCGTTCAATCACTTCCACTTTAGCTTGATCTACTTCTATTCCTTTGTTTGAAATTCGATGCCCAAGAACAATGCCTTCAGTCACCATAAAGTGGCATTTTTCCCAGTTTAAAACTAGGTTTGTCTCTTGGCATCTTTTCTGAACCAGGGTCAAATGATCAAGGCAGGAGTCAAATGAGTCTCCAAAGACAGAGAATTCATCCATGAACACTTCAAGGAACTTCTCTACCATATCAGAGAAGATGGATAGCATACATCTCTGGAAGGTGGCAGGTGTATTGCACAGGCCAAATGGCAATCGCCTGTAGGCAAATACACCATATGGGCATGTGAATGTTGTCTTCTCTTGATCCTATGGATCCACTGCTATTTGATTGTACCCGAAATATCCATCTAGGAAACAATAAAACGCATGCCCTGCTAGTCTCTCTAGCATGTGGTCAATAAATGGTAAAGGAAAATGATCCTTTCTGGTGGCGTTATTGAGCCTTCTATAGTCAATGCACATACGCCACCCTGTAACTGTCCTTGTACGAATCAGTTCATTCTTTTCATTATGAACCACTATCATGCCTCCCTTCTTGGGAACAACTTGGACAGGGCTCACCCATGGGCTATTCAAAAATGGGATAAACAATCCCAACCTCCCAGAGCTTAGTGACTTCCTTCTGCACTACTTTTTTCATAGCCGAATTCAGTCGCCTTTGTGGTTGCACTACTGGTTTGGCGTCATCCTCCAGCAGGATTTTGTGCATGCATCGGGTCAGGTTAATGCCCTTAAGATCACTTATAGTCCACCCAAGGACGGTCTTGTGCGTCTTGAGCACTTGAATTAGTGCTTCTTCTTCCTGTGGCTCTAAGGCAGAGCTTATGATTACAGGATAAGTGTCTCCATCTCCCAGAAATGCATATTTCAGGGAAGATGGTTATGGCTTGAGCTCAAACTTTGGAGGTTTCTCCTTTTCCTTAGGAGTTTCAAGAGGTTCCCTTAAATCAGGCTGGGCATTAGTAAGGATGTCATTCAACCCTTCTTTGAGTCCCGCAGCCATGTTTAATTCTTCCACCAGGGAATCAATGAGGTCAATGCTCATGCATTCCTCTGGGGTGTCTGGATGATGCATAGCCTTGACAGCATTCAGTACAAACTTTTCCTCATTTACTCTCAGGGTTACTTCCCCTTTTTCAACATCAATAAGGGTTCGTCCTGTAACTAGGAAGGGTCTCCCTAGGATAAAGGATGCACTCTTGTGCCCTTCCATATCCAACACCACGAAGTCAGTGGGAAAAGCAAAGGGTCCAACCCTGACAATCATGTCTTCAACTACGCCTAATGGTATCTTAATAGAACCATCAGCAAGTTGAAGGCATATGCGGGTTGGTTTGACTTCCTCAGTCAAGCAAAGCTTCTTTATTAATGAAGCAAGTATTAGGTTGATGCTTGCTCCAAGGTCACATAGAGCTATCCTTGTGCAAGCATTCCCTAGAGTGCATGGTATCATAAAACTTCCAAGATCCTTAAGTTTCTCTAGTAAGCTATTTTGAATGATTGCACTGCACTCTTCAGTGAGGAAGACTATTTCTGTCTCTCTCCAATCCTTGTTATGACTTAAGATGTCCTTCATGAACTTAGCATAAGAAGGTATTGATGCGGTATTTTACAACCACACTTACTAACCGGCAAGTGCACCGAGTCGTACCAAGTAATACCTTACGTGAGTAAGGGTCGATCCCACGAGGATTGATGGATTAAGCAACAATAGCGTTTGATAGGATTAGTTAGACAAATTGAAAAGAGTGTTTGAATATTTAAAGGGCATTTAAACAGAAGACAGAGAAATAATTAATGTGGGAATAAAATATGGAGAAGATAGTTAAGGTTTCAGAGTTATCTATTTTTTCGGATTAATTTTTCTTATTAACTATTTTAATCATGTAGGATTTAATTTATGCAAACTATATGTGACTTTACCCGAATTCCTTAGACCTTCCTAGTCTCCTCTAAAATTCATCAACAGCCAATTCCTTGGTCAATTAATTAAGTTTCCTATTTCACTCTACGGTTTTGATAAGTCCTAACGTCAACATTTGGGGTGATATTCTTCTCTGTACCCGAATTAGCTTGAGAGTAAGAGTACGTTTAAGTGTAGGATTCGAATATAATCAAAACCAACGAACTCCTGTTCGTTGTCAAATTCAAACCACAACACTACGCACTCGTAGAACAGATAGAAAAGGATCACTTAAACGTAGATTAAACAACTTAAATTAATTCTTAATTAATATAAAATCGGTGATACCTACGATAAAACTCAAAACATGACAAATAAAATCCATCGTAAACCGCTTTAAACTACCTCAAAGACGTCTCTTTCTCTTCTTCGGTTCCTCTACTGGTCGCTTATGGCTGCGCCTGCGTACCGAGTGCGCTGGCGCGCCTTACCTACTTTAGCGTTACTGCGCTAGCGCACGGACTGCGCTTGCGCACCTGCCTTAGACGTGTTTACTGCGCTTGCGCACCTGTTGCGCCTGCGCAGTGTACTCGCTAGACGTCTTAACTGTCTTTTACGACCCCCGCTAAAGACCCGACAAAATTGAGTCAAAAGTCGGGTCTTTTGTGTCTAATCTTCGACGTCGTACCTGCTAAGTTCATCAGGGGTAGGTAGGTAACCTCTAAACTAATAAATTTAATTAAGTTTAAATTTAATTTTAAAATTAAGATCCTTTTCTATAATAAAATTAAAAATCAAAATCTATAATCTAAAGTTTAATTAATCCTAATCAATATTTTTCCCCTCTGAAAAGAGGATCATCTTTTCTGCTAATCCCCCTAAGGTAATCCCTTAAGATATGTTTAAATGTAAGATGTAAGGTACTCGTTGATTAGGAGGTAACAATTCCAATCCTCGAGACAGATAAAGATACCTAATTAAAATAACGAAAAAGATTAAATTAAATACATACTTAAATATAAATTCTTAACAAAAGCGAGAAATAGAATACTTAAACCCACCTTGCCTTCATACTGGGAGAAAGATAAACTCAAGAACATTTTGAACCTTTTCGAGAAATGAACTTGTTGTCGAACTTTTGTATAAGAGGATTTAAAATTAATAAACCTGAATTACCCTATGCACTATATATTAGGAAAATAAAAACCCATTAATCTCAAAAACACCGTATATTTGACCTTAAACTAATAGTGGGAGATTAACC
>NC_029792.2:111943036-111959048 GCF_000816755.2 Arachis ipaensis | reverse complement strand
TCTCCTAGTTCAGTATGTTGATTCTTGAACACAGCTACTTTATGAGTCTTGGCTGTGACCCTAAGCATTTTGTTTTCCAGTATTACCACCGGATACATAGATGCCACAGACACATAACTGAGTGAACCTTTTCAGATTGTGACTCAGCTTTGCTAAAGTCCCCAGTTAGAGGTGCCCAGAGCTCTTAAGCACACTCTTTTTGCTTTGGATCACGACTTTAACCGCTCAGTCTCAAGCTTTTCACTTGACACCTTCACGCCACAAGCACATGGTTAGGGACAACTTGATTTAGCCGCTTAGGCCAGGATTTTATTCCTTAGGGCCCTCCTATCCATTAATGCTCAAAATCTTGGATCCTTTTTACCCTTTGCCTTTTAGTTTAAAGGGTTATTGGCTTTTTCTACTTGCTTTTTCTTTTTCTTTTTCTTTTTCTTTTTCTTTTTTTTTCGCAAGCTTTGTGTTTTTCACTGTTTTTCTTGCTTCAAGAATCAATTTTATGATTTTTCAGATTATCAATAACATTTTTCTTTTTCATCATTCTTTCAAAAGCCAACAATTTTAACATTCATAAACTTCACTTTCAAAAAATATGCACTGTTCATGTCATGCATTCAGAATCACAGAAAATACCACCACATTTAAGTAAATAAGACTATTATTCAATATAGACTCACTTTCTCATGCAATATATCACTCCTATATTTTTTTTTATTTTTGATTTAAGCTCAGTGAGTAATACATGAAACATCTTTTTAGAATTAAAGCAATAGGAAAACTAAACTAGTCCTAGGATTCTAACTGATAAATGATCATGCAACAAACAAAGTAAAATAACAGGAAACCAGAACATAACATAGAAAAAGAGGGGAGGAATAAAAAATGAAAGGAACTCAACCACCTTAATTATCCTAGCGGTCGCTTTATTCTTCAGGTTGTGCTCCTTCGCGAAGATGATTCGCCTCCCTTTTGTACTAGAAAACCTATAAGCGCAGCGTCAACACCAAACTTAAAGGTTTGCTTGTCCTCAAGCAAAGAAGAACTGAAAATAAAAAAGACAAATATTAAAATGAAAGAAAAAAATAAAAGGATAAGAGAATAAGAGAGAATTAGGATTGGAAGAGAGAGAAAGAAAACTGGGCGGCGCAAGCGACGCGTTCTTCATAATGACGCGTTAGCGTCAGGCACGCGTCCGCGTGGATGGCCATGTATGCAAATGACGCGGACGCGTCAGGCACGCGTCTGCGTGACCAAATTTGTGCTTTTAGCACACTTCTTGCCTCAAGCCAGCTTAACTCTCTGTCCAGACACCTTTTACGTCAATTTTTCGGGTCACGCGTCCGCGTGGATGACGCGGTCGCGTGAAGTGGCAAAAATCATGAATGACGTGGTCACGTGAGTCATGCGTCCGCGTGGGCTTGTTTGTGCTAGAGGCATAATTCTTGCACCACTCTCGCGCAACTCTCTATTCAAATTTATTTTTCACGCACACATGATTGACGCGTTCGCGTCAATGATGCGATCGGGTCGTGTGCCTCTCTTCTTTTTTTTCTTTAATTATAAAAAAAATTAAATAAAATAAAAAAAATATTTTAACCCATTATTTTTTTTATTAACTTTGGTGTTTTCTAGTTAGTTTTATTTTAATTTTTTTTTAATTTTTAGAATTTTGTTCTTTCTTCTTTACTTTCCTGTTTACCACGTTTACCACATGGTGTGTTTAATCCTTTTTGGTGTTTTGTGCTAAGAAAAAAATAATGGTGCGGTATTTTACAACCACACTTACTAACCGGCAAGTGCATCGGGTCGTACCAAGTAATACCTTACGTGAGTAAGGGTCGATCCCACGAGGATTGATGGATTAAGCAACAATAGCATTTGATAGGCTTAGTTAGACGAACAGAAAATAGTATTTGAATATTCAATCGTGCAGAAAATAAAATAGTAAAATAAATAAGTTGGGAATCTAACCATAGCTTTGCTTTATCCCTCAGAGCAAATGGAAAAAGCATGAGTTTGTACACCTCTGGGTTTACTCCATTTGTCTTCACAGTATCACATATCTGCAGAAAATCAGAAATAAATTGATTTGGATCTTCATGAGGAAGTCCATGATATTGGCAGTTTTGTTGCACCAGGGTGACCAATTGTGGCTTCAACTCAAAGTTGTTTGCAGTTATAGGAGGCACCACAATACTTTTTCCATAAAGATCCGCAGTAGGGGCAGAATAAGAGCCAAGCACTCTCCTCTGTTGATCATCCCCATTCGGATTTACCACATTGGCATTAGCATTATTATTTGCCATAGTGGATTCTGCAGCCTTGCAAAGTCTTGCTTGTTGTAAACGTCGCCTGAAAGTTCTTTCAGGTTCAGGATCAAAGTCTAAGAGATGTTCTTTGTCTCTATTCCTGCGCATACACAAGCAGAAAACAAGAAAAATTGGGACTCTCTACGTCAGAGTGTAGAAAAGTCCCTGTGAGGTAACCTATATAAAATAATAAAATAAAAAATACTAAATAAATAAATAACAAAAATTCAAAAATTAAAAAAGAAAAATAAACGTAAAGAGAAAAAAATAATCGTAAGAAAAAAATTGCAAAATAAAAAATATAAAAATTAATAATAAAAAAATAAAAATATTATCTAATCTAAGCAATCAAACAACGAGTAGTTGTTAATCACAATCAATCCCCGACAACGGCGCCAAAAACTTGATGCGGTATTTTACAACCACACTTACTAACCGGGAAGTGCACCGAGTCGTACCAAGTAATACCTTACGTGAGTAAGGGTCGATCCCACGAGAATTGATGGATTAAGCAACAATAGCGTTTGATAGGATTAGTTAGACAAATTGAAAAGAGTGTTTGAATATTTAAAGAGCATTTAAACAGAAGACAGAGAAATAATTAATGTGGGAATAAAATATGGAGAAGATAGATAAGGTTTCAGAGTTATCTATTTTTCCGGATTAATTTTTCTTATTAACTATTTTAATCATGTAGGATTTAATTTATGGCAAACTATATGTGACTAGACCCTAATTCCTTAGACCTTCCTAGTCTCCTCTAAAATTCATCAACAGCCAATTCCTTGGTCAATTAATTCCAATTAGAGGGTGATAATCAAATTCCAGTTTATATGCCACAAAAACTCTAATTACCCAAAAATAAAAGGATTATATGTCACGTATCCCGTTAAGTCCAAATAATTAAAATTTAGGAGAATATGTTTTCAAGCTGTTGTTCAAGTAAAGAACTTTTCCAAGTTTTACAAGAACTCAAATAGAAAGAGGGTCATACTTCCATTCCACCCAAATTCATAAGATAAAGAGCGAAAACAATTCTTAAATATAAATCCATACATAAATTAAATTAGAAAAAGCAATAAAATTAATCCATAGAAATAGACAGAGCTCCTAACCTTAACAATGGAGGATTAGTTGCTCATGGAATATAGAATGTAAATTTGTATAGAATTCCCTAATGGAATCCCCCTAATCGTCTTTTCTACTAGGAGAGAAGTCTCCCCTTTTTATAACTAATCCTAATTAATTTGAAATCTAATATCTAAAACTAAAAATTAAAATAATATCTTTTCCTAGAATTAAAATTTTAATTTAAATTTAAATTAATTTAAATAATCAAATCTCCAATGGATGGATGGGGACTACTTGAATCGTCCATGCTGCAGCTTCTAATCTGTGTTTTCTGGGCTGAAAATTGAGTTAAAACAGCCCAGAAATCGCCCCCAGCGTTTTCTGTCAATTCTGCAGATCGCTCATGTGACGCGTCCGCGTCGTCCACGCGTTCGCGTCATTTGTGCAGATTCCGTCCACGCGTTCGCGTCAGGCACGCGATCGCGTCATTGCGATTTCATCCATTCCGTGCGGTCGCGTGAGCCATGCGTCCGCGTCGGTATTCGCTGGTCATCTCCTTGGCTTCTTCTCTTTCTCTGCAGAAACTCCATCAAATTCCGCCAAATGCTACCTAAAATAAACAGTATTGTACAAAACTTAAAATAGCATCCATAGTGGCTAAAATATAATTAATTCTTAATTAAATTCAATAAATTAGATGCAAATTCACTAGGAAAAGATAGACAAGATGCTCACGCATCTGGTATCTATTCAAGAGCCTCTACAAAAGGGATCTTGATCTCTAATGTTCTGAGATAATCTGCAAAGTGGACAAACTGTTTATCTTTTTCCTCTTGACGGAGTTTATGAGGAAATGGCATCTTAGCTTTATACTCATCAATCTTGGTTGATGAAGGCTGAGTGCCGTATGTATTGGAAGGGGGGTTACTAGCTTGCTTAGGAGGGTTGTTATCAGTATGTGACTGGCCTCCCTTGCTTGGGCGTTCAACGCCCATATTGCTGCCCCCTTCCTAGCGTTCAACGCCAGGGATACTAGTCCCTTTTGGGCGTTTAACGCCCTTGTTGTTGTCCCCAATTGGGCGTTCAACGCCAGGGATGGATACCCTTTCTTGGCGTTGAACGCCAATGACATTCCTCTTTGGGCATTCAATACCCTCAGAGACATCTTGGACATCAGTCTGGTGTTCCTCTGTTAGTTTTTCTTCCCTTGATCTCCTACTGCACTGAGGTTGGGTGTTTAAGAATTTCCCACTCCTCAGTTGAATAGCCTGACATTCCTATGTTATCTGCTTAGATAACTGCTGCCTTGTTTGACTCAGCTGGACTTCTACATTCCTATTAGAAGCCTGAGTTTCTCGCAAGGCTTCTTGCAATTCCAGTAGTTGCTGGGCAAGGGTGTGTAGTTGCTGAGTCAATGGGCTATCCTGTTCTGGAGGGTTAGGTTCAGTAGATATTTCCTTAACATCTCCTTTCATAGAAGTATCAGCAGATGAGTATAGATGCTGATTAGTGGCAACTGTCTCAATAAGCTCATGAGCCTCTTCAATGGTCTTTCTCATATGTATGGAACCACCAGCAGAGTGGTCCAGAGACATTTTAGCCATGTCTGAAAGTTCATAGTAGAAAATGTCTAATTGTACCCATTCTGAAAATATTTCAGTGGGACATTTTGTTAGCATCCTTCTATACCTCCTCCAGGCATCATGAAGAGATTCATTATCTCCTTGTTTGAAGTCTTAGATGTCTAGTCTCAGCTGGGTTAGTTTTCTTGGAGGGAAGTATTGATTTAAAAACTTGTCTACTAGCTGTTTCCAAGTTTTCAAGCTAGATCTGGGCTGGTTATCCAACCACCTCTTTGCTTGGTCCTTTACAGCAAAAGAAAAGAGCAATAGTCTGTAGACATCTTGGTCTACTCCCTCATTGTGTACTGTGTCAGCAATCTTTAAGAAATCTGCCAGGAACTCAGTAGGTTCTTCCTGTGGAAGTCTAGAATACTGACAGTTTTGTTGCACTAAAGTAATGAGTTGAGGGTTTAGTTCAAAGCTACTTGCTCTGATGTGAGGTATGCTAATACTTCTTCCATAGAAGTCAGTAGTGGGATTTGTATAAGATCCCAGAGTTCTTCTGAACTCTTCATTCCCAATTGGGTTCATGATGAAGAAAGGTAGGAGAAGAAGAAGAATTAAGGATAAAGATGTAAATTATGATTAAAATATTTTTGTTTTTGTTTTATTTATTTAATTAATTCAAAAATAAAGGTTAATTAATTAAAAAGAATTGAAAATTAATTAATGAATTTCGAAAAAGAAGAGAGAGAAATAGAAGAAGAAGTTTCGAAAATTATAAGAGAGAGGAATTAGTTAGGAAGTTTTGAAAAAGAAGAGAGAGAACAAGTAACTAATTAAGAAAGATTTGAAAAAAGATAAGATAGAAGATTAGAAAAGATTTGATTTTAAAGATATTTGAAAAAAGTCAACAAGATAAGATAAGAATTGAAAAGATTTGAAAAAGATTTAATTTTAAAATTTAGAAGAAGATAAGATAGAAAAGATTTTAAATTAAAGATAAGATAAGTTAGATAAGAAAGATAAGATAAGGAAGTTAAGAAAAGATAAGTTTTAAATTAAAAAGATTTGGAATCAAAATCAAAAAGTTAGTTTCTAATTTAAAAAAAGATTTGAAATTTAAATTTTAAAAGAGAGATAAGAGAAGAAAGAATCAAATTTTAAAAGAAAAGATTTGAAAAGAAGTTGAAGAAGATAAGATTTTGAAATTTGATTTTTGAAAAAGATTTGATTTTGAAATTTTAAATTTTAAATTTTAAATTTTAAATTTTGAAATTGAAACTTAAAATTTGAAATTGAAATAAGATAAGATAAAGATTTGAAAAAGATATGATTTTTGAAAATATTTGATTTTGAAATTTGAAATTAAGATAAGATAAGATAATAATTTGAAATTAAAATTTGAAATTTTATTTTGAAATTTTCGTAAATTAATTAAAACAAAGATAGAAAAGATATTTTTTATTTTTGAATTTAATGAAGAAATAGAAAAACAAATAAATGACACCAAACTTAAAATTTTTAGATCTAAGAACACTAGAATTCGAAAATTGCAAAGAAAAACACAAAGAGACACCAAACTTAAAAATTTTAAGATCAAAACAAGAACACTTTGAAGATCAAGAAGAACATTAAGAATAAAACTCAAAGAATTCAAAGAAAACAAGAACATGCAAAAGACATTAAACTTAAAAATTTTGAAAACTAAAGACACAATTTTCGAAAATTTAAAATAAAAGACTCAAGAGGACACCAAACTTAAAGATTGACACAAGACTCAAACAAAGAACACTATTTTTGAAAAGTGTTTAGAAAAAGACTCAAAGAAATTTGAAAATTCAACAAGAACGAAAACAAAAGACTCAAACCAAAAACAAAGATTAAATAAAGAAAAGAAAAGGTTTTTGAAATTTTTTTTTTATTTTTTCGAAAAAGAAGAAGAAAATAAAAGACTCAGATAAAATAAAACTAAACCTGTAAAGAAAAGGAAATTTACCTAATCTAAGTAATAAGATAATCCGTCAGTTGTCCAAACTCGAACAATCCCCGGCAACGACACCAAAAACTTGGTGAGCGTGGAATTACACTTCGCACTATTGAACCAGCAAGTGCACTAGGTCGTCCAAGTAATACCTGAGTGAGTCAGGGTCGATCCCACGAGGATTGTGATTTGAAGCAAGCTATGGTTATCTTGTAGATCTTAGTCAGGCGGATAGAAGAGTTGTTGGATTTGTTTAAAAGCATAAAATTGGAATAAGATGGAATTACTATGTTTGATTATGACCAGTAATAAGAAGATGGTTAAGGCTTGGAGATGCTTTATTCTTCTGGATTAATTCCGGTCTTACTGTCTTCTTCAACTGTGAGTGATTTCTTCTATGGCAGACTGTATGTGATTAACGTCTCTTTTAAGAGATCGCTAATACTCCTCCAGATTTGAACCCCAGGGTTAGTGCGGATCTAGTCTGATTGAAGGTGAAGTTCCTGCAGTTCATTCTCCTTGGTGATCCTACTCAAAACGCCACAGACAAGGTCGAATCTTTTAGATTAGAGGATGTTGCTGCTTTGGTTCTAGCCTCTACCACAAAGGCTCTAATCTCCCCATACTTCAGCTGAACTGGTGTTTCGATAAGTCCCCAATGAAGCCGTGGATTAGCCGTCTAGGAGATGTATGATTAAGCTGGTAGTTCATCATTGTCCGATGAAAGACTCACTCTGAACCCATGTAGAATGAGGTAACCTTGTGCCGGTTCAACGCATTCATATTGATGAAGAACGAAGATACATCTTAGAATAGAGAATCAAACACGGATTAAAATAGAACAGTAGTACTTTATTAATCCATAAAACTCAGCAGAGCTCCTCCCCTCAACCTAGAAGGTTTAGAAACTCATACTGATAGAAAATACAATGTGTAAAATGAAATATGACAGGTCCTCCCCCTAGAATCCATAAAAGTTCTCAAATAAATACTAAGCTAATGACTAAGGATTACATAGGAAGGGTAAAACAGTCTTTTAGTGCTAAAATCCACTTCTGGGGCCCACTTGATGAGTGTTTGGGCTGAGCTTGATTGAGATCCACGTGCTAGGAGGCCTCTAGGGCGTTGAACGCTGGCTAGGGGATCCTTCTTGGGTGTTGGAACGCTAGCTACTCCCTTGTGGGCGTTGAACGCCAGAACAGGGCAGGAGGCTGGCGTTGAACGCCAGTTTTGGACCTTCAATTCTGAAGCAAAGTATGGACTATTATATATTTCTGGAAAGCCCTGGATGTTAGCTTTCCATAGCCATTGACAACGCTCTATGTGGACTTGTGTAGCTCCAGAATAGCTCTTCTGAGTGCAAGGAGGTTAGATCCGGACAACATCTGCAATGCTTTCTCTGCCTCTGAATCAGACTTTTGCTCCAGCTCCTCAATTTCAGCCAGAAAATATCTGAAATTGCCTAAAAACACAAAAACTCAAAGTAGAATCCAAAAATGTGAATTTTACACTAAAACCTATAAAAACTTAATAAAACTTAAACAAAACATACTAAAAACTATATGAAAATGATGGCAAAAAGCGTATAAAATATCCGCTCATCCCATATCCTCTAAAAAAAGGATATTGCTCCAGTGGGCTGTGGAGCTATCTGAATTTGATTTAAAGTACAAAGCTCGGATGGCCATCAAGTCGTAATACTTGGCCGATTTCCTTGCGGAATATACCAATAAGCAAAAATAGAGCTCCGCGATTGGGGGATGGATCATCAAACAAAGCTGGTATGGGGCAGGGATCATCCCCAAGAATGAAGAAGGAAAGGTCGGGCATATAAGCCGAGAGCAGAATGGCCGAGCTGATGCCTTTTCAAAGCTAGCCAATACAAAGTCCGGGACAATGATAAAATCCTGATCCAAGAAATACTACAGTCACCTTTAATATCATAAGAAGTCAACAAGACGGACATCTTGGCAATCTAGGAATGGATAACTCCAACCGTTGAATATATCAAGTTCGACATCCTTCCTCAAGAATAAAGGAAGGCAAGAAGATGAATGAAAGAAGCTCAGCACTACATCTTAGTTTGTAATATTCTTTATAAAAGAGGGATCTCAACACCTCTATCAAAGTGCATCCTGACTTCAAATACAAGAGGTTCTAGATGAAACCCAAAGTGAAATCTGTAAAATTCATCTGGGGGCAGGTCACCGGCAAAAAGGTGTTACAAGCTAGCTTCTACTGACAGACTTTTCAGAGCTCACACAAATACTATAAGCATATGGAATGACTCAAACTACCACTGAAGAATCTCCCTTTGACATGCATATGGCACAGAAGCCATGATTCCTATTGACATAAATAAAGAAAAAATAATGGCAACATTTTACAATGAAGTTGGAACACAAAAGAAGAACTCGAACTCCTTCCATAAATCTGAGAGCAAACTCAGATAAGAGAAGAGGCTTTGAAAAATTCTACAATGAGGTTGGTAACATTCAAGCTCAAAAAGAAGAGTTCGACCTCATTCCAGAAATTCGAGATCAAACTCGGATAAGAAAAGAGATTTTGAGACAAAGAATGGCTACGAGATTCGCCACAAACGACCTCATCCTGATAGGAAATAATATCGGGCTATAGAGGTTGGGTGAAGAAAAGCTGACAGCAAACTAGATACGACCCTACAAGATTACTGAAGTCTTAGAAAAGGGCTACTACAAAGTGTCCGACCTCAAAGGTGACGAACTTCCTAGGTCACGACACACCTCCAACATAGGGAGATAATGCAATTTCTTATGGAAATTGATTTTCTACAATTAAAACACACCAATTGAAACTCGACAAACTGCGAAAATCATGGGCCGATCCTATAGAAGTCGTCTGGATGAAGCAACGAGGAACCAATTGGTGGAAAGAAGTTACATACGCGAGTTGAAAAAAATACCTCGAAACAGCTCGGACCATACAGGTTGAAAAAGTTGTGTTTAGAACAAGTCACAAAAGTAACTTAACTAAATATGCCCCTCGAGGCATAAATACGATTTAACAACTCGACCCACACGAGTAATAAATGAATCGTACAAAATTTCAAGCCCACGATCTCATCTCTACAAGTTCAAAAATAAATGACCTAGTCGTATAAAATGGAACAATTTCACAAAAACAAGTTGTCCAAAGAAAACTTATTCTAGCATCCACAACAACATAAGGACAACTCGGATTGAACGAGTTGTGCCAGTCAACCATATTTTCAACAAACTTATATCAAGCACAAGTCGTGTCTATCTGAAAGCAAAGCTTTAAAAGTGATTTGTATCAAAACAAATCATTAAAGCAAAGATTTAAAAGTGACTTGTATCAAAACAAATCATTAAAGCAAAGCATTAAAAAGTGATTTGTATCAAAATGAATTACTAAAGTAAAATCAAAACAATTCTTTAACCAAACAACTCGTACAGAAAAGGAGTTGTAAAGGAAAGAAAGGATTGTAAACATTTTGAACAAAATCGAAACAATCGAAACGAGCTGTATCATACACAAGGATAAAACCCTGGTAAAACTAGAAAGGGAAGGGAATAAACATATAATCCCTTTACTTAAGGCGCCAATTTATGCTCGACAAAGCACAAAAATCACGAGCCGACCTTTTTAATGGTCGCTTGGATAAAGCGATGAGGTTTAAATTGGTGTCAAATGGTTATAATACGTCTTAATAATTTAAAACAACTCAAGTTCATGAGTTGAACGAAATCGAGTAAAAAATAACCATATAATCTAAGCAATTTGCATTAAAACAAATCGTGCAAAACAACTTGATATATAACGAGTTGTGCTTCAAAAAAGTGACTTGTATAAAAACAAGTCATCTATAAAAAACTCAGAATGAACGAGTTCAACAAATCATTGAAAGGCTTCATTCGATAATCCAATCCACTTGATTGCTCGAGTCTGACTTCATAAAGCTCGATCTCGAGCAGGGGCACGATGGATAAAGTAACAAAGTCCGATGGCTATAAAGATGATCTAATACTTTAAAAAGATTCAAAGTAAACCAGTTGTACTTAAAACAAGTTGTGAAGTCCTAAAAACAGCTCGAATTTAAACGAGTTGTATGAAATCAGATCAAGAAATAGCCACGTTCTAATTAAACGATTTGAAATGAAACAAATCGTAAAACCTTAAAACTACTCGTATCGAACAAGCTGGGCGAGATTATACTAAAAAATAATCAAATCTGAAAATAAGCGATTTGTACCAAAAACAAAGTCGTGCAACAAATCTACAATCTTCAAAATAACTCGGTATAAAACGAGTTGTACAAAATCAGAATAAGTTTCAAAAACATGATTTGTATTAAAACAAGTCATGCATCCTCAAAAAATCTCGAGCTGAACAAGTTGTACAAAACTAGGACAAGAAATATTCTCTAGTTAAGCAAGATGTGTTAAAACTAGTCATACAAGGCCTACAAGTCTTAAAAAACTCAGAAAGAACGAGTTCTACAAATCAGTTCTAGAAAAAAAGATTTGGCCAAAAACAAGTCGTATAAAGAGAGCAAGACGGACAGAATGTGAAAACGACTTGTAATATCATGTCAATAAATGACAACTTTTAAGGAAGTAACAACTACACTACAACAAAATGATAGCGCGCGAAAAAAAATGCACAAATGGTTACGAAGTAATATTCTGAAAATATTACATCATTCAAATCATGTTGAGTCGACCGACCTCCTTGCCTTCATACCTCAAAACTACTAAACAACTTCTCCACAGCTCAATATTTCAATTTGGTCATCTAATTGCTCAAGCCTGATCTTGTAAAGCTCGACCTCGAGCAGGGGGCACTGTTCATGCACTGGTCTACAATTTAGCCATGCCCAAAATGAATAAAGCCCAATCTACAGATATCGTCCGATCTACTACCTACCCGACCTTCTAAAAGGTCGGACACGACAAAGAATGTACAATTTTACTTATCCAAATAAGTAACTACCTCCCTAAATCTCTCCTATTATCTCTATCTTCTCTAAAAGATAGGTCCCAACAAACTTCCAAAATAAAGGGAACGGTTATCCATCAGAAAAGATGGAACTACTCCAACAAAGGTGGTTATCAACTCTACTATAAATACACTGACACTCCTTAAGTATAATTTACGTTCTAGTCTACTAAAAACTTGCCTAAAACCCTTGCTAACTTAAATATCAAAGTCTCTTGCAGGTACCACCCCCACCTCCTTACAAGGAACTCGGACAGGCGGCACCTCAACATCAATAAGTCGGACGCTGCCACACAAAAAAATTTATACCTCACATTTAAGCCCAAATCAATGTTTCATGTAATCCTCAGAACATAACTGTTAATGATAAATGACATATCATTTTTATGAAAAACTTTAATTATTTTTTATACTGCAAAATTGTGAAATTGTCATCTCTATAAAATTATTGACATGGTACAACTACAAGAAGCAATATGGCATAGCTCATCTATTTATTTACTTTCGGCATATAAAAGTTTATACAAAACCTATTATAAAATGAGCTTATGTTTTGTGATTATGCCACGTTATTAATTTTGCATAGATAATAATTATCTAATTAATTCTCAAATAATATAACACCTTTAAATGTATACTATATAGTATAATTAATTTCTCTTCACATAATATGCAAGTCTTAGTCTAGTTCTATAATAAATTAGTATTAACTTTTATATGATATAAATAGATACTAAACTCAGGAAATGAGACTTCATTTTCGATCATGTCTGAATTCTTTTTTTGATAACATTTTTTGTATGCACTACTTCTCCGGTTGACAAAATAACAATATCGCGACAAGAATTACACCCTGGAAATTTGAAACCGCCATTAACTTCCACAATTAGATCAAGATACAAACCAAAAGCGGAAAAAGACTTCTCCCACAGTAAAGGAAGCTGCGAAAACATGAAGGGGTAGAAAAATGCAAACAACTATACTTCAAACCAAGATAAGTATTTAACATAACAGTTTTTCTGTTTTAGGTAACTCCGGTACATAAATAATTTGATGAATCCAGAATTTAGTAGAGAAATGTTACTGTAAAGCTTCCACATAAGGATAAGATAGAAGCTTTCTTTTCTTATAATTATTCATTCGTTCATGATGGAAATCAACTACTCTTCCTTTCCCTTTTTGTCGTTGTCAGCTTTCAGAAACCGTGAAAACCAATATGCAGAAGACTTTGGATGCCTAGTGAGGTCATTCTTATAATCGACATAGACCAATCCAAAGCGTTTGGTATACCCTTGAGCCCATTCAAAGTTGTCTAGCAATGACCATGCAAAGTATCCTCTAACATCTACTCCATCCCTGTGCATTCAAATGATGATAGGCAGTAACATAATGTCAGTTTAACTAGTCATTCTTCAAGTGATTCTTCCTTAGTTGTTATACTGGTGAGAACTTCCTCAATGTGAAAGATCCTTTATTAATTTCATAAGGGGATAAGTATGCATTTTGCTGTCAAAGTTTACAGTTAATTTCAATTTTACACTATTTTTTTCAAAAAGGAAAATATTCTAGTTTTAATTTCTAAATGTTTCAATTTTATTCTTTGGCAAAAATTTGTTGGCAATCAATAGTTGGTCAAAATTTTATTTCTAGTTATATCTTTTTCCCCTATTTTCCTCATATAATCCAAAACCTCATTCCCTCTGCTTTTTCTCTCCTACTCTGCTGCCTACCACAACCACCGAAAGACCCTTTCCCTTCTTCCCTTAACCATTCTCTTCCACTCTGTACAAACACTCATCAAAACCCTCCTCTCTTCCAATGGACGACCCACAAGCCCTCCTTGATCCTCTGTCTTGCCAACAGGTGACAATGCCCCAAAGGACTTGACGGCAGAGCAGAGGGAGGTGCTCAAGAGGGTCAGATCAGTCACAAGGAGGAGGAAGAGGGAGGTCAAATGGAAGATTGATGAGTTCAACAAGGCCATGACAAGGCAGAGGACCATTAGGGAGGGGACATGTTGAGACCACTGTGAGGGTTTACTTATCCCCTTTTCACAATATCATTATAGTTATAATGGTAATTGACAAAGAAGAAAAAGAGAGAGAGAGAGAAAAAGGATTGGCCTGGAAGACCATGGTTCTATGTGTTTTTCATTCATCTCCATTCTTACATCTTTTTGTGTTGCATGTCTTTGATAATTTGCTTCCATAGAAAGGGGATGAGTAGGGTGGTGCTGAGGTTCAAGGGTGTGGACAGGGTGGAACCTAGGCAAGGACTAAAGTGTCCACCATGACTTTGTGTGAGATAAGGTTTATTGCCCTAGTCACATTAACCTGCCAGTTGTCACTAATCATGGGATCAAAGTGTCTATCACCCTCAATCACATTTTTAGAGATTGATTTGGAGGTTTACTCTAGAATTAGAGCAAACACTATGAGACACAATTGGGTTCCTAAAGTTGCAAACATGCTTCATTTTAATATCTCAAATATCAAAATCAACTATCGAGTCCTAAAGTTACATTTCATAGGTCATATCTTTGTCCAATCAATCGTCAACTGTCATTGTTTTGCTAATGTGTCATGTTAAGTGACTCGACAACATGCCATGTGGCATGGTTCATCGTCTATTAATACCACATGGCAAAACATATTGGCTGACTAATTGTTCATCTACAGAACATACTTCAAGGAATAAATTTTTTGATATTTCAGTCACTAAAATGAAGCACATTTACAATTTCAGGAATTGAATTGATGCGTTATTTACAGATACCAGAAACAACTATTTCTAGAAGTTGAATGTTTCACACGAATAAGGAATAATGATACCAACTAGGGGCTAAAGGCATAAATATGCAAAACTAATGTCAAATCATACATGCTATCATATCCCTAGAGACAAGTAGGAAGAACAAAATCAGAAATCAAAGGAAAACAAAGGAAATGACATTCCAAGATCAAGTAAAATGAGAACATATGCCATCAACCATCATATATTTTAAAAGAGATTTGTTAGGAATCCACATTATTAGAGTGCAGTATGAAGGGCAACTAGCAAGATAGAGTGACGGTTGGGAAAGAATGCATATTTGTAAACCTACTATGGAGTTAGCATGAGGAGTGACCACATTCATTAAGTGGGAAACAAAAAATATGCCTAGATGTCAAGTTTCTCAACACTTAGCAAGGCTACTAGTACATTTCTCTCTGTTTCATTAACACACGCAAGAAGAGATCTTTGCCATGCAAGTATTCATCAATTCCTAGATAAATGGTAGCATCAAACTACCAGATAGCTTGGTAATTGGTGAAAAGAACAGGATTAACTCATACAGATGGTATATGCACATAAGATATAGTGAGTAAACTAACTTTATAGCCTCAGCAACTGCGGCAATGTACTCATACAGATGTTATATGCACATAGAAAAGTGAGCAAACTTACTTTATAGCCGCAGCAGCTGCGGCAATGTATTCTTTGAAATAGCGAACTCTTAGTTTGTCATCTAGCATCTCATGCAGTGGCAATTTATCATCATCTTCATCATCCATACCTGCCATGGAAATCCAGCTTAAGAAATGAAGAACCATTATATATATACACATACAAATACATCTATTACAGCTTAAACGCGGAAAACAGTGAAAAGTATTGCAGCTGAAGGTGAAAACTGGCCTATATACACAATAGACCACTACCTTCAGTGATGTTGTATAAAGCTAATTCAAACTAGCGGACTATCAAGTATCAACTATCCAATTACCTTTGGATTATTAATTTTTCATTCATTCCTAAAAGTGAAACTAGAATTACATTTGGTTATATTTTGAGTACAGCATTTTCCATAGCCTTTGAGCTAAACTTGTTAAACTATAACCCATAATCCCATATGATTAAACTCGTGATAATCTAAACTGTCAATGCCCTATGGCCGTTAATGCTTTTCCGGCATTCTAAGTGCCATTATACAGCCAAATAATTCACAAAGAGATATATGGCGTACACAACTTAACGCCTTTCGCGTAATTTTCCCCCTCATTTTTATCTGAGTGTTGTTTCTTCTATTCGTTTTGTTGCCAATTTTATGA
>NC_029792.2:111935269-111942939 GCF_000816755.2 Arachis ipaensis | reverse complement strand
TCTCCGTTATATAAATTGGTGTAGCATATTTTTGTGATACATAATTGAGAACCTTGCGAAGACCCCAAGGAACAACATAAAGCCACTCTGATGCTGCCTGTGTATACACACAACATAAAACTCCATCTGGTTATGTGTATGCATATTCATGAAGCACACACAAAGAAATGTGCAACCATACACACAAATCAACACACACACACAGATGATACACACCTTCTCACCAATGACCTTGCCACCTTCCCATTCCACTGTTGACAACAAACAGCTCAATCAGCTAGATCGTTAATTATGATAGATAAAAATGATACAAGGTTCTGAACTTCTAATTATTACCGATTCTCTCTATCTCCTGTGCCCCGTAGTAACGACTTTCTTTATTGGAGTCTGTCACATAAGTGATAAACCTTGTTGTATAGTGATTTAAACCAATAAAGTCCATAGAATTCAGAAGCAACTTCTTGTCTTCCTCTGAGAATTTCGGAAGCTGGTCTCCAAGTCGTTCACGCATAGCTTTAGGATACTCACCATAATATAGTGGATCCAGGTACCTGGGTTGAAAATATATATTAGCATGATTAAGCAGCACACATCAAGATCATAACTTAGACGTGCAGAACCTATACAAACCTCCAACTCTAATTTGCCTAAGTTAGTTCATTTATAAATTTTATTTCACTTTCAAGTTCCCACAAAAGTCATTTCTAAAGATCAAATGACACTAATGTCAATTTAAGCAAAGTTACACCGCTCATAACTTTTTTATACATGTATATTTTATCAATCAAATCAATGAATCATAATAACATATAATGAAGATCATCTATACGAAGTTTCACTGAAATCAGATATCAATCAATATGAAATTGGAAAATCCTTTGTATATGTATAGTTGAACAAATATGTTAATTTTCAACTATATAACAAGTATAGATAATGATTTTTGGATTGACATAAAATTTTGTAGAGATTATCTATCATATAAGCTTCTAATCCGATGGTTGGTTTTTTAAAAAATTACACAAACAAAAAGTCATTCAACAGTATAACATTTACTAAATTGACTTTGGTGTCATTTACTTAGAGAATTAAAGAACCATATCTTTGTGTAGATTGTGAGTCTAAAGAAAGAATCTTTTAAGCTCCTATCCAAATAATAATATGGAATGGACGCAAGGGGGGTCACCAGCCAATCTGAAAATCCAGGCGCCTTGCAGCAGCAGATTTGTCTTCAATCTTATCAGAATTAGCCTCTGCCCATTCACAGTCTACAACCAGGCCAATTTGCCCACCTTGTATATCCTAGAAAGACAACTGGCCACCATTAGTAAATTGTTAAATAAAATTCAGAGATGATTAAAAAATAAGAACGATTAAAATTTAAAAATGGTATTTTGCAATACGGATTAATTAATGCCATCTCCACCAGAAACCAAGTTTAAGGAAATAGCAAATCTAATGATAATAGTAAAAACTTGCTTTTCTTTTTTCTACTAGGGGAGGGGTGGGGGGAGCATATGCTAGACCATATGAACAAAATGAAAGCAACCCAATTTAAAGATTAAAGTTTGGCATAAAAGTAACTATGCTTTACACCTTGTACTTGCTTCGGTATATGGAGACTGCGGCCGCATGAGCCAAGATTTGATGATGTGCTGCCAAATATGGCTCAACTAGTGAATTCTCACTTCTCCCAGGTGCAAAGATTCCCATATCATACCCATTCACCGAAGTTTGAAGGGGCTCATTAATAGTAATCCAGTTCTTCACTCTATCACCAAAATTTGCAAAGCAAGTATCTGCATAGAGTGCAAAATATTCTCTGGCATATGCCAGAAAGCGAAACATAAGATTTAAAAATATAAAATATTGATAAAGAAATCTCAAGAGGATGTTTAAAATATTTCTCAATAAGGGTACCAAGGACTAATTTGTAAAACTGGTACTAATGCCAAATAAAGAGATTTAAAAAGGTGAGCCAACACGAAAAATTGGCGGCCGGTGCTTCCTAAAGAAGCTGGTGTCAATAGATGACAATGACGACAATAACATCAAAGTCTTTTCCCACTAGGTGGAATGGGTTAACGATGTTATTGCGTTTTACCATGTATCATGAGATCTTTCAAACATAGTTTTCTCTTGACCACCTTATTCATTGTCCTTTTAGATCTTCCTCTACCTCTCACTACCTGTCTATATTCTATCTAAGCCACCCTTTTAACCAAATGCTTTGTCAGTCTTCTCCCCACATGTCCAAACCACCTAAGACGAGACTCCACCATATTTTCAACAATAAATGCTACTCCAATTTACTCTCTAATATCATCGTTCCTTATTTTGTTCATACATATATGGCCACTCATTCATATAAACATCCTCATCTTGACCACACTAAACTTGCTGCCCATCACTCCATTCCATATGACACAGCGGGTCTGATGGCAATGTGATAAGATTTACCTTTATGTTCTCCGAAACCTGTGTATTTTGTCTCATTCTCTGTTCTATTACCCTGTTCCGTAACTTTATGGTATGACCCGTGAGCTTGATTCCTTTATAGTTTTCACAATTTTGTATGTCCCCTAATTCTTAAAAGATAGGGACCAAGATGTTCTTTCTCATTGGTTTAGCATCTTCTTAGACCTTAAAATCTCAAAGTTTGGTTATCCAACCAACCTCTTATCCTCCAAACCATTTCCAAACTTTAATCGGAATATTGTCCGAACTTATTACCTTGCCATTCTTCATTCTCTTTAGGATCTCTTTTAGTTCAAAATCTCGAATCCTTCAAGAATAATTTAAGTTTTAGTCATCTTATATTTGTATTTTCCATTTTTTCACATTATAGCATAGAGATTACTCTTTAAAGCATTTCCACTTTACTTTTACCTTCACTTTTACTTTTATGTCCTACCATTACAACTCCTTGTCTATTGCTCCAATACATTAGTTTCTCCAAAGCTTCCTTTTGTCACTCTTCTAATTACTTCTGACATCTCACTTTACATCTCATCTGCACTTCCATATTCGTCCCACCTTACTTCTTCTAATACCCATCTTTGGAAATTTCTCTCAATTTTCATCTACCAACACCTGATCCTCAGGATTTTTTCGTCCCTTAACTTTTATGCCTTATGATGGTATCTACCAACTCAATAGATTTTCCTGTAAGTGTGCTATATTCCATATCCCAAACCGCAACTTGTTGCATCTTTAACCTTATCTCATTTACCTATACCTTTGTGATCTAGCTTATTTACTCTTGTTTGTTCATGAAAACGTGGAAAACTTGGCTCATTTTGCACTACACCTGAGCACCAATGCAATAGCCCCTGCTTATTTGACATTATACTTGAGTCATACAATGCGTTACTTCTAGCAATAACCTAACTTTAGCGCAATATTGTATTTGGTTCATCTCATGAATATTCGACAAAGTTTTTCTTGGCTGTCGTGAGCCTAACACGTCCCTCCTCCTTTATCCGAACTTGGGACCATGTAACATAGACAACATTTTTACCACTAGCCAAGGCCACCAAAATAAAGCTACAAAAAATCTCGAGACATAATTGAAGCAAGCATTTAGAAAAATAGATAACAACAATACCACCACCATAGTCTTATCCCACTAGGTAGAGCTAACAACATTGATCAAACAACACCATTGCTCCCTATATGTATCATGTGTGCAGTGGGATCATTCACACAGAGACCTTGTTTGATCACTTTGTGCTCTCTTTAGGTCTTTCTCTACCTCTAACCACTTTTTTATCTTCTATCTAATCCACCCTTCTCTTTGGATGTTTTACCAGCCTTCTCCTGATATGTCCAAACCACCTTAGATGAGATTGTACCATTTTTTCAATCGTCATTCCTTTTTTTCTTCTATATGCATATGACCATTTATCCATCTAAGCGTCCTCATTTCAGTCACCTAAACTTATGTTCATATTCACCTTTTGTTGCCCAACATTTTGTCCCATACAACATAATTAGTTTAATGACACTGTGATAAAATTTACTCTTAAATTTCAAAGGTACATTTTCACACATATTAAACCCGAAACACTACATTTATAAACACATGATATATAAAATTTTAAAATGGAGAATAAATAGAATCTGTTTAGACAATGACATCTAGTTTAACGTCTCCTCAGAATATTATCTTTTGCATCAGCCCAGGAGCCTAAATTTGATGGCTATTTGGCAATAGTAATTTTAACGTTTCTATACAGCAAGAACACTGTCTGCAAAAAAGGACTTCAGGTATACCACAAAGTATTTCTGTACCATCTAGTTTAATATTTGATAATTTAACAAAATATTTAGAATATCATACTGTCTCGACGGAAATTCTAGAAACATGCAGAACAAATAAGGGTCTGCAGCATCCATTTAACTAAGACTTCATGTGGTTGTTCTTGCATATATTAGTATCATGGACAAACTAAATTTCCAGTTCTGGCACAAATAAGATCAGATATGTTTCATAAACATAATTCTCTCACAATATGCTCATTATGGGCTTCTGACATCCATTTTTTATTTTCTTACTTCTCAAATAGCCACCAAACAGATTTGATTACCATAATTAACCTCTTCAGCTCAACATTTTTAAGTCAATAGCTTACGGTACTACCTCAACCTTTATTACTCTCAAAGCATGTCCAATGAGTGCTTCCTCAGGCTATTGTGAAAGAATCAAAATGTAAAAACGAGAAAACAAATCAACATCGTGTAATACTTACATTATTTTTTTATTTAACCATCCTCCCATTGACTCATCAAGATGCAGCGGAAGATCCCAATGGTACAAAGTTACAAATGGCTTAATACCTGTTGGAAAGAGTAACTTAATATAACATTATTGAGGTAAGACTCAAAACGCTAAGGTAAAGTAGCTCTATATACGCCATACCTTTTTCAAGAAGGGCATTAATAACGTTGTTATAAAAAGTTATCCCTTCATCATTGACTTTGGTTCCTAAGCCATCTACAGCCAAAAAGTAAATGTGATCATTTAATTAAATCATACGATGTCTTGCTGTGATGCAATATAAACATGGATTGCAACTTATGTAAACCAATTCCCATAGTCATCCATATGACACTCAGATTGCAACTTATGACACTCAATATGGGTGATATATTACCTTGATACTCTTCATTAATCATAAACATAAAAAATACAAAAAATAAAATAAAATATGCATTCTTAGTGGCTTTACCTATAGCTAGTGTCTTAGTAGGCATGAAACATGACTATCAATCCAACTTTTTTATTTATTGTGTGTAATAATAACAAATGTGAAATTAGTTAAGATGATAGGTATGTTATACTCTAAAAAATAAACTTTGGGATTCAAGTTTTAGAATAACAAAATAATCTTTTATGAATTATATATGATGAAGGGTATTTTCTGAAAAGAAAGTTGTATACCAAACTTCTTACATATTACCATTATATATAGTAGAAGTAGAAGTAGATTATATTTGCAGTAATAAGGCATGTAAATCCCTAAAGAATTTTAGGATAGACTTGTAGGTATCTAAGAGAAAAACTGAAAAAGTACCAAATATGTCCTTGAAAAAACTTTAAGATAGACTTATAATTCTATGAGGGTTAAAAAAAAAATAAAAAAAAACCAAGTCCATGAAGAATTGCAGTGTTTTACTTATAAGTCCATGACAAAATGAGATGGAAGATTGATAGAAGGACGAAATGCATCCAGCATTGCAATTCTATCATAACTTAGTTCTTTTTTCCCCTCAAGGAACTATAAGTCCATCACAAAATTTCCTCAAAGACTTACTTGGTACCTTTTTCTTTAGCGACTTATAAGTCTATCACAAAATTATCAGGGATTTAATTGTCCTATTACTCTTGAATTTAAATACAAAAACAACATCAACAAAACCTTGTCTTTCGCCTACATGGATCAAATGGAACCATTACACTTTGTCATGAATCATGTCAAAACTTGGTGAGAAAATTCCACTCCCCTCCCCTAAGAGATACTAAAATGACACTCCCTCCCCTTTATTTGTAAAATATATATTTTCCTCTCTTATAACTTTAAAAAACTTCCTCTTTAATCTATTTTAAATTTAACTAATGTTAACTTTATTCATTTTTCAAGAAAAAATATAATTTTTTACAAAAATACCCTTTAACAGAAATTTATATTTTTGTCATTAAATTTTGCTTACTAAAATACCTTTTAATAAATTATTTTTTATTGATTAAATTGTATTTTTATCAAAATATTTTTTAAAAAATTTGATAATTAAATTATTTTTTTTCTAAGATACCCTTCAATAATTTTTTAACTATTAAATTATGATTTTACCAAAATTTTTGTTAATAATTTTTTTATATTTTACTATTAATTTTTCGATATCAATATATATTATTTTAACATTAAATAAAAAAAGTATTAGGTCTTCTTAGATCTTTGCTCCAAATTATTAGAGTACCCCCCATCTGATCTACCCTCCTGACTAGGTGGTTTCTAGTCTTCTCCCAACAAGTGTGTGAAAAGGCATCCCATATACTAGGCCCTCTACCACCCTCATTGCAAGCGCCTTCAATCTAAAAACAAGTAATAAATGTATAACTGAGAGATAAATAGATTATGTCATCTTTCTTTAAATACAACACTATTTATATGATTATACGTATGACAACAATTTGCCAAAACACTCTGGTCCAGGCTGTTCATATCATATAATTAAATAATAAAAGGGATATTTGAACGAATTCCTGGTCCAAGATTTCTTGATTAAAATTTAACAGTGTTTTCTCTTTTTAATGGTTTACCAGTTCAGCCTTGTAGGTCTTTAGTACAAAAAGAAGGATGAACTCATAAAGCTCCACAGTTTAGAGAAGAACATGAACATTTCAAATGTCAGAAGAGATACAATATCAGACAATGAGCATAGTTAGTTCAAGCAAAATTGAAATCAACACGCATTATTTTTATCAATATATAGAGTTAAGTAACTACGTTCTAGAGATTAAATTAATATCACAAATCATTAACTAAATTGATTCATATAAATCTTTTGAGGGAAACAAATTCTATAAAATTTGTAAGTGGATCTCTACAGTTCCAAAACAATATATGACCCTAAATCATAAGCTCGATGGACATATTTGCCGATCTTTAGACAGAGAACCACACTTTCTTTTGTTCTAGAAAGACCTAGGCCTCGTCTTACGTCAGTTAATAAGGCCTCAAAGGGGGCAAAACTGAAATAAAGAGTGATTCAGATTGGAAATAAAACTTCATACTCCCTTCATGAATGCGTTAATAAGTATATATAACGTCACAATTTTCTTCTCAAACAAGGGGTATATTTGCAAAATAATAATAAAAAGTATCAGACACACAAAACTCTAAAGCGAGGGAACGGGTAATGGAGAAAGTGAGGGTCTAAAGTAAGAAATGGAGGCTTTGGAGCATTCAAGGAGACGTTCTTCTCACAATTATGAGCATACGGAGCATTTAAGTGCCGGATTCAATCTCTTCTCGTCATTCGAACATTGGTACTAATTTCACATCCTTGTAGATCGAATATTTTTTCTTGAAAAAAAAAACAAAGAAAACAAACAAACAAACAACAATAATAACTTGACAACTAGTACAAGACTCCGATCATTCTCA
>NC_029792.2:111934350-111935119 GCF_000816755.2 Arachis ipaensis | reverse complement strand
CAGTAAAAAAAAAAAAAAAAATCAGAAAAGTTCCCATATCAATATAGATTTGAAGGAAAATCAAAGTGAGGAGACAGTAAAAGAAACAAGAGCAAGAAACGAAGGCAAGAAAAACATGTACATTATGGAAACAAAAACGTGATCAGGTTAGTTAGCGTGGTGCATTGAACCTGATAGGCGGAAGTAGCGACACCGAAAACAAAGTCAGGAGGGAAGTCGCTGCGGGAGACTTGGCGCCCTTTGACGGCGCCGTTCTCATTTCCTCCGTTTTCTCTCAGGAACTCCTCCTCTTTAGCCATCTCAGTTGTAGTGTTTTCCGGTGAAAGCACGTTTTTTGCCACAGCAAAAGTTGCTGACTCGAATCTTGCAACGCTATTATTAGTTTGGTGAAAATATTCGTCGGCTTTGCACCAACATTTATTTATAGGTGAAGTTCTTTCCGGAAGTTGAGATTTGAAATCAACTATCAAGATAAAAATAACTGTAGATGAGTTTTTCCTTCTCAACTAATTGAGCATAAGGATCTGATTTTTTTTTTTTTTGAAATAAATCAAAATAATTTATTATTTCTAAAAAAATCTTTATCTGATAAAATTCAATGTTTTTGCTAAGACACAAATGGCCTAAGTCTTAAGAAAGATGAGTATTATATTTAAAATATTTCAGACATGTGGATACAATAATTTAAAAAAGTATTCGTACTTTTTAATATATAATTCACTGATATGTTGATATACATGTGGGTATATAAAAATATAATTTTTTATTC
>NC_029792.2:111927898-111934307 GCF_000816755.2 Arachis ipaensis | reverse complement strand
AATAAATTAAATTTTAATACAAAATAATTTATTTATTTTTATCTTTTAAAATATCAATCAATATATATTTTTAGGTGAGTTCTACCCAACTCCCTCTAAAACAACATGTAAATTACCTTTTATGACGTGGCATATTTTAATTAGATGTTTAGTTTTAGTTTTAGTTAATTTAACCCACTAAGAGTAAATATCTTAACTAAAGTAAGACTATTTTGTAATTAAATAGTTTTATAAGATGGATGATTATATAATTTATGTAAATATTAAAAAGTAAATTTATATTTTTTACCATTGTTTTGAGACCCAATACAACGCAATTCCCATTCCTCTCTGAAATTGAAAGAAAAATCAACTCAAGCCCTACCCACCCATTGACCCAGCCCCGCAGCCACGCCAACCACCATAGCCACCTCAACCCCGCAACCCCACAGCAGCTTTATGAAGGTATGGTGTTTAATATAAGTAATAAAAAGTTACTGTTAAATAAAAAGATCACTATCTGCTGCTGTTTTTCTCATTGGTTTCATGGTGCCATTTTTCCTTTCTATAGGACATATGTGATCGCGTAGTGAAAGAGTTGGAGACATTAGGTGTTTCAGAGTCTTTTAACTCTAAGATGTCTGATGATCTACAAGTAACCAATGAAGCAAAAGAGTATGATTCAAGAAGGTTGAATGAGTCCAATGAAATGGCAAGTGATGCTGGGCCAACAAACATTCTGATAAAAGGGTCCAAGAAAAAAAAAAAAGAGAAAGCCACTCGAAGCATGATTTGGGAGAAGAAGAAAAGATTCAGTTTTTAGTATTTTAGTAAATTATACAATTACCATTTTGGGATATAATTTAATTTTAAAATAGATTAACCATAGTTAACATAACAACTAATTAAAGAGTGACATATCATAGAAGGTAATTTACATGTTATTATAGAAAAAGTAGAGTAGAATTTACTATATTTCTATCATACTATATTTTATAAAAGTAAAAGATTGATTACTTTTTAAAACTTCTATAAACTAATTTCTCTAACATTGTAAAAAAAAAACTAACACTAGTCAATGTTGGTTATGCTGAGATTTCGAGTAAATGATTAATTCTGTCTCTAAAAAAAGTTTGTTTTTTTAAATTGGTCCTTAAAAAGATTTTTTTAATCAAACTCGTCTTTCAAACATTTTAAGTTAGTCACATTAATCCTTTCATCATTTCCATTACCGATTGCATCAAATTTTGTCGATGTAACACATTAAGTGACCACTACAAGAAAAACACTAAATATCATCAGATTTACCATCGAATTTAGCAAGAAAATTTATCGGCAATTTAGCAGTCGATTTTTCGATGGTTACGAGTAAAAATTCGTCCCTCAAATAAGTTACTGTCGGATTTAAAATTCCGTACCAAAATCCGATGATAAATAGAGGTACAAAAATTAATTTATTAACGCCAAATTTAGCGTCGGATTTTTCGTCGAAATGTTCTGATGGTAATAGGATTTTAGTGAAATGCAGCGTTTAGGCAACGCCGACCACCTTACCGTCGGATTTTTCTGCTGGTAAATTTGACAATAAATTTGGGGTAAAATTCAAACGCGAAAACCCTCTCCCCTCACTTCTGCAAACTCTCTCCTACATCCCTTGCTTCTCTGCGCTGTAACGAACACCCTCAGTCTTTCCGCGACCTAATCGAACCACCACCGCAGCGCCATCCTCTGTCATCTCCGTCGCCGTCTGAGACACCACCCTTCTTCCCTTTCTTCTCCCTCTTCTTTTCTCCTTTTATTATTCTTCTCCTTCTAACCGAAGCCATCGCTCCTTCTCTACCTCTCTTCATCTCTCTGTTCTGACCTTGTTGCTAGCCACCCAGTGGCGCTACAGTCCTGTCTCTCCCTTCTCTTTTCACCTTCTCCTTCTTCTTCATCCTTTCTCTCTAGCTCTCCAACTCTCTTTCTCTCCCTCTCTCTCTCTCAAACACAATACCAGAACTGTTCTATTTCTCTATTCCAGAGGTCTCAACACTTCAACAACCACCCTTCGCCACCTCTAGCTCCAGCAACATCATAGTGCCCCAACACTCCCTCCTCTCTTCTCTGTTTCATCTATCTTTGTTTAGCACTCCATGTTTTGATCAAACTATTTTTTTTTTAAATTCTGTTTTGGTTAGTATTAGTTTTTAGGTTGATTATACTTGAGTAATATTTAATTTTCTGGTATTTGTAGATTTAGGTTGTTAAGATAGGTTCAATTTATTTTAGTAGGTTTGAACTACTAAAAGTGTTTAAAATTCCTTATTGTTAATGGATATTGCTGTTGATTTTGTGTTGTATATGCTGATTTGTGTGAATTGATGAAAAAAGAATGCTTGTTTTTACTATCTCTTATTGTTTATGCCTTTGCACACCAAGTGTTCGACGATGTGTCTTTATGACTATTTTGGATTTTAAATTGCATGTTGTAGCTACCATGTGATTTAGAATGTTTGAGTTTGATTGGCATAATTCATTAAGTATACTTTTGTGATGGTGGACTACTTGAGATTCTAATATTTGTGATGATTGAGTTTTTGGTATGTATGTAGTGATATAATGTCATATTAGTTTGTTTGTGAAATGTTGATAGATAGTGTTTTAGGCTCCTTCTAATTATAGATGAAACTTTACCGAAATTTCTAAAAAATCTAAATATAATAAAAGTTCATAGATAAGTTCACATTTGATTTAAACTAGTAAAGATAAGAAGTCTAATCAGAATCAAATTTGAATTTAATTTTGATATACTCCACAATGTAGCTCTTCTTACTTGGCTTCTTACATCTTAAATGATTTTTGAATCTGAACTAATTCTAACTAACTATGCTAGTTGGTATGCTCTTTGTAGACATGATAATAGGTAGAAGTGTCACGAATCGGTCTTGTAGTCGTGTTAGAGGAAAGGTTTCTACTAGTACTCCTGGGACTTTTCAGTCATCACCCTCTACTCCGACTATCCCTATTCACAAGCAATGGATGCACAGGATCAGTCGTTCATCATGGTTGCTAACACCAACTATGGAGTTCCTTCTACTGCACCACCTCGACACCAGGAAGTCATCCGGCTGCTTCACCAGAGTGGACTCCTCCACCACGTCCATCCACTCAGCAGCCCACTATTTCGACGATGACGCCACCTCTAGCAGTAGACACCGCAGTGCCAGAATCTTCTCACGAATCCCATCCAGATGTACTTCCACCACCATCCGTTGCATGGATGACGATTGGATCTGATGATTTGATGGCGTGAGTACTATTTTAATGTCTTTTAAATGCAATCTATTTTGATAATCTTATTCAATATATATGATTTCTAATCTTAAGTTTTTCATTGATAAGTTTGCACCAATAACAGTGTATGTACACAAGAGTGTACCAATATCATTATGTTGATGTACGACCACCCATGGCCGAACTATAAGAAGATCCCTACTGAGACCAGAGAGTGATGATTTCAGAAGTAGGCGATAAAAACTCAACATATTTAAACCTTAACTAGTTTATATCTTCTATTTATTTAATTATTATTTAATTTCAATTAACTAGTGCTGAATATTTCTTTGTGCAGGAGAAATTTATATGGGACAAGACTCATGATGCCATGATCAGGAAGATCTTCGACCATTAGATGGCTAAGCAGCTTTAGCGGATGATGTAGGACGTACGTGAGAGGCGCGACCACCTCATTATTTGGCTCCACCCGGACATTAAGAACACAATGTACATCCATTGGGAGATTTATGAGGGGTTTAGGTATCGCCGTCTCACAAGTATAGCTAACAGGGCATCGACCATGTCGTTGATGTATATCGGCAGGTCAGCAACTTTCATGAAGACAAAGACCAGGCTGGTATGTAACTTGTTTTATTTTGTTATTAAGTTTGTTTTGTCTTTGACATTTAGTGTCATTATTACTTGATTTAACATATTGTTTCAATATGTGTAGTCTAAGTTATTGGATCTTGATGCCACGATGGCAGACACCTTCAAGTATATTCACACCTTGAAGGAGAACAATGAGAGATTTACTGATTAGCGGTCTGCGGATCATTATGTGAGTAAAAATCATGTGAAATAAAATTTTCAATTAACTGTCATCCTAATTATAATATATATTACATAGGAGTCCTACACGCAGAGACTAGAGGCTGCAATCCAGCAATCCCAGCATACTGGAGAGGACGGCAACAACTCTGCTGATTCAGTCGTTGATTCTTATACGATTTGGCGTGAGACCGCATCTGAGCCTTACAAGAATTGCATCTACAGGTTGGGATCGTTCATCACCAACAACCTCTGCACTTTCACATTGAGAGCTTCATCCGCATCTACCACCAGCCCTGTTAAAGTCGAGGATAGCNATAATGAGATCCTCGCACGCGTGTTAAACACAAATTCTCTCAGGCTGGAGCTTAGGCAGGGGCTAGAGTGGATTCAACGGATGTAGCAACAAATGACGATGTACCACAAGAAGATGTGCGCTGGTGGCAGCGGCATTGGTAGTGGCAGCAGCGCTATTGGAGGGGAACCAACATTACCGCTTAGTTCGCCGTCTCAGTATGACCAGGAGGATGACAACAATGATGACTTTCAGGATCCGTAGTGATTAGGATTTTGTTCTAGACTATTTGATTGTATTTTATTTATTTGACTTTTTATTTTATTCGTACACTTGATATTTAATAAAATTATTATTTGGTTTCAATTATTTGAAATTTGACTACTAATAGTGTAAAAAATAAATTAAAAAAAATAAAAAAAATTGAATTTGAATAGTAATTATGTTATAAAAACAAAAAAAAATTAATTATACCATCAAATTTATTGGGAAAAAAATCCAATAGTGATTAAGCGCGAAACAAAATAGTGTGGCGTCAAATTTCACCAATAACCAAATATTTTTTAGGCAAAGAATTGGCCACAAAATCCACCGGTAATTACCAGCGAAAATTACCGTCCGATTGAGAAATTTGCCGGTAATTACCGTCGAATTGAGAAATCCGACAATAATTAATTACTAGCGAAGGTTATACCGTCGGATTATTTCCGATAGTAATATGTTTACAAGTAGATTATTTTTGTTATTACGTCAGTAAATTCGACAATATTTAGTATTTTTCTTGTAGTGGACACCACACTAACCACAACATACATCTGAGAGTTAATATTAATTGACTGCTAATATGATAAGTTTATGAAATTAGATCAAATTAATTCCAAATTGAGAGGGACCTTGAGACATTAAAATCCCATAATTTGGGGTTGATTTAATCTAATTTCATAAACTTATCATGTTAGCAGCCAATTAAGACTACTAGGTGTGTGTGCTATGATATCACTTAATGTGACATATTAACAAGGACAAATCCTGACGCCATCAACAACAAAAGTGACAGAATGACTAATATGAACAACTTAAAATATTTGAAGGACAAAATTAATTAAAAAAAAAATCGTTTGATGATCAATTTAAAAAACAAATAATCTCTCAAAAATAAATTTGACCATTTACTCCTAGAATTTGACCATTTACTCCTACCATTTCTATTATAGTCAAATTAGTCATTAAAAGATGACCCGTTCTTTAAATTCGTCCTTGAAAGATTTTATCAATCAAATTAGTCCTTCAAAAATTATAAATTAATTATTTTTGTCCTTCAGTTACTCAATTAGCAGTTCTCGTCAACGATTAATGATATAGAACGTTAACTCACATTATACATGACATCTAGCATATCGAATTAGACAGTAAACAAATATATTTATAAAAATTTATCAAGTTAGTCTATTTTTTTAATTATATAAATCATAATCTTAATATAACTTAACGACGCTAAATTAATAGATTTTCATAAATATATTTGTTCAACGTCTAATTAGATATGTCAAGTATCATGTATGATATGAATTAACATCTTATATCATCAATCGTTGACGAAAATTATGAATGGAGTAACTGAAGGACAGATATGATTAATTCGTAATTTTTGAAGGACCAATTTGACTGAAAAAATCTTTTAGGGATGAATTTGAAGAATGTCTTATCTTTCAGGGACTAATTTGACTATTAACCCATTAAAGAAGACATTTTTGTACTTTTATAGCAAAATTTTGGTGTAAAAACTAATAAATTTATGTGTTATATTGTTAAGAAATTTCGGTGTTGTTCTGATAAATTCTACATAATTTAAAACTCTTCCTTCTTCTTCTTCTTCTTTAACTTTTGCCTTTTTTTTCATCTTCTTCTTATTTTATTTTTTTCATAAATTCTTTTTGTTTTACTCTCTTAAAGAAGAATAAAACTAAAAAAAAAATCAATGCTACAAAATTACTAAAAAAAAAAGAAAAAAATGTAACTACAGTAATAATAAAAGAATAACAATAA
>NC_029792.2:111919638-111927391 GCF_000816755.2 Arachis ipaensis | reverse complement strand
TAAAACGACTCATCTTTGAAAATTAATTTAACCATTAACTCATACTCTATCTATACATATACTATTATTATAAACAAGAGGCTATATAACTTTGGCAACCAGATTTTGCTAATTGTGTGACGTTCCCCACAGCTAAATTAATTAAGGAATGACAACTGACAAGGGTACCTCGCCACAAATCTCAAGGAGTCCAGACAAGTAACAACTAGATCTGTCATTGTCTCAATACAAGCATTATTTCCAGTGAAAGAGTACTCCAAAACTTACGTTTTATGACAATAAGTAAAAAATAGAGCCTGGGACCTCTTTTAAAACGGAAATGTCTGGTAACAAAAAAAAATTAGTTAAAAATAGGTATAATTTGTCTTATTTAATATTTATTAATTGTTATAATAATTAATTAATATTAAATAAGACAAGTTCTCACTATTTTTTTTTTTGTCAATCTAATATTACTCCTTTCAAAAATATAGAGAGAGAAAGAGGCCGAGACCAATGCTTATGTTGTCTGTCACTGAACTACAAGTACAGCTAACTGCATTCTAGCCCTTTATTAGCCTTTTATTAGTAAGTTTCGCATAAAGAACAGTGAATTCTAATTAACTCATTTTTATAATTAACAAAATAATTAAATTTTTTTATTATTATTTGATACATATCATATGATATTATTGTTTGGTCTGTTTAGTATAGCGAATGGGCACATTTTTCAACTAGTTACAGAGTATCGACTTCTGTAAATTTTTAACGAGTTAAGTCTCAAAGTGGTCTCCGAAGTTACATTCGAGTCTCAAAGTAGTCCCTGAACTTAATAGTTACCCATATTCGTCCCTGAAATTGCACTCCGAGACTCAAATTCGTCTTTCCGGCACATTCTGTCCATCTGGCACCCAGAAAGCTGATCTGGACTAGAGGGTGACACGTTGGCAAAGAAACAACTAGCTAAGATAGATGAGTAAACTTTGTTGATTCAATTTGGTCCCTAAATTGAAGTTAAAAACCCTAATTTCCAAATTTGAAGATCAATCTGCAGTTTCCATTCTCTTTTCTTCTCGTCTCTTCGCTTGTATTCTCTTGTCTTGGCTTCTCCATCTTCAAAGCCAGACAGTTATGGCTAGCGCGAGCAACACAGTTGGGAGCTCGAACAACCCACAATCTTTTGGAAGCATTATGAAGTGAATGACCAGAAACAGAGATTCGCGTTTGCCAGAATGGTGTGGGTGCGGGTCGAGACCAGTATTGCGATGATCAGGAACGGATTCTAACCCAGAAAGACCGTTATTGTTGGTTGCTGTATTTCTGGATATAAACTTGACTGATTCACTTTCTTGGGTACAGACTATAGGTAAGAGGTGGTGTGGGTTATTTCTATGGGTGGATAAAATTATGGAAGAAGATGTGATAACATGTAATGGTAGAACAATCCCTCTAATTGACAATGAAAAATGAAAGATGAAGATTATTTGAAAACTTGGAAGTTTGGAGTCTGAAATTAGGATTCTAAAATAGGTGGAAGTTTGATATTTGTATTTATGCTGCTAATTATAGTAGTTGTTCTTCTCTTAAAGTTGGATAGGCAATTTGGCCAGTTGTATTTGGTACAAAACAAATGACATGCATATGTTGTTCCTGTACTTATACCTGTATGTTTGTTTGAAAGAAATGCAAATTAAAGTATTTGATATTACTGTGCTTGTATATTTTGAAAATTGGAAAAATAATATGAACTACTAATCCATTTATTCATAATATAATTATTGTCAAAGACATTCATAATTAAGGCCTTACATAATCATAGGATCCTAATTTCTGATTTGTAATGAAATAAAAATGAACAGTGTTTAGAATCATTCTTAATTGTATATCAGAGGACAAAATAAAACAAAAAATTTGACACAGATCAATTCAAGAAAGTCATAATTCATATTCATAATATATGTAAAACACATCTAAAGAAGGTATTATAGAGCCAGTACAATAGTCACCAAGTATATCAGAATTGTCAAAATATAGGCCTCATAAGTTTCCAACACTAAAATCTCCAACACTAAGATCCTAATTAAGAAAGCATACAAAATAAATTAATTCATCAAAACAGATAAATAAAGACACCATCTGTCCCTAAACATAATAATCTAAGTCATTAATTCTTGGTTCTGGGTGGCTTGAATCCAAGATTAGGCATAAATCGTATTATGCTTGCAAGCCTTGATATAGTTCCTTGTGTTGCACCTTGCATTGGATTATGTGGATTATGCTTACTGGTGGAATGCTTGTTTGTAGAGTGTTTGCAGGTGGGGTGCTGGGTAGTTGGGTGGTGGTAGCTAGTGTGCTTGTTGACAGAGTGCTGCTTTTGAGTGTGGACAACTTTTTCTTAGGAGGCAGTTTGGTTGGGTGAACAGGAAGGGGTTGCACCTATATATGTATGAAACATGTAAATTATGAAACATGTAAATTGACTAAGAAAATTTAAAAGAGTGTTTATATATATATAAAGTAACTAATAATATGAACCTGTTTGGGAGTCATCAGTTTCTAACAAAACAAGTTGACTAAGATCAAGCTGAATTTCGATCTGAGCCTGTGGCACAAGTGTGGCATCACTACCATCTACAGTAGTATTTGGAGCAGAATTGTTGACCTCATCTCCATTAACATTAGTATGAGTAGCTGTTATAGCAGCTGCAGCAGTTACAACAGCTGATTCTTCGTCAACAACCTTCTTATCATAATTCCTTTTGGTGTGACCTGTTTCACCACAATAGCGATAATTTCCTTTTTTATAATTTCTTTTCAGGGAGGTATTCTGCTTCTTGCCTCTATTGGCTCCTTGTCAGCATCCTTTTTTTTCTCAATTAGCCCTGGCTTCTTCTTGAACTTTGGTGCTTGAGGTCTGTTATGTGGTGATTTTTCCCATAATGCTTGACCAAGAAGTGGATTTATATGGAAGACATATGTGTTGTTGTATGCTTCCATGATCAACCAGTTATGACAGAATTCATCTGGCTTTTTACCAGCCCTTGTCAATGCGGCACATGCATGCACACATGGTATCCCTACACAAAATTTCACAGCCATAAATAAACAAAATTCCAACTGCAAGTCATGAATAAAACAACCAAAAAATATGCATAAAAGACCATATTACTTAGTTGCCAAAAATCACATGTGCATAACCTCTTGTGCAAGTCCACCGTCATATTGGTTGGCCAGCCATGAACTTCAAATTCCTCATAATTTGTATCACAAGGCCACATGGGAACCCAATTTCTTTTATTCTTTTCTTATCTTTTTAAACCTGCTTCGTTGTATTGGAGGTAGAATCACAATGTTGTTCCTCAACTTCATCTTGTTTCTAGCTATAGATCTCATGGTATACATCCTGACCTCCTCCAACAGTGTAATAATAGGCTTGGCTCTAGGTTCTTTGATATGTGAGTTGAAAATCTCACAGGCATTATTGCAGATGTTGTCCATTTTAGGTGCATTACTAAAGAATTCCCTGCTCCATGAGTCTTTTGGCCATTTGCAGAGATAAGTCCATGCATCCTTATTTAGCCTCTCCAATTTTTTCATCCCTTCAATGAATCCTTCTTGAGTCGTACACCTTGCACACTTCCAAAGCTAACCTCTAAGCTCATTATTCTTCCATTATTTGTTGATGTTCCTCCATAAATGTCAAACACAGAATATGTGATGGACATTTGGGAACACATCTTGAACTGCATATACAAGTCCCTACATAACCAAAAAACTAGTACTAAAGTTTTTAATCGAGCCTCAAAATAGTCCCTCATATTGTATTAATGAACTCAGAATGGTCCCTAAAGTTGTGTAAGTGACATCACATTAGCCCCTCAACAGAGTAAACAAATATTACCAGTATATAGCAACTATCAATTATGCAGTATCTATTTTATACATTAGTAATCAATTACTACCATTAATTAACATGTCTAACATTATTCCTCCATAACAGATTTACTACTCAGCAGTTCTAAATAGCAATAAACAAATTTACTACTCAGTAGTTCTATATAGCAATAAACAACAATAATTAAGATCTAACAATAAACAATGATAAAGGGATTTACTACTCAGTAGTTCTATATAGCAATCTTCAATTACTACCATTATTAAGATATCTAGCAATAAACAACAATACTTTTTGCATGTTTGAAATAAAATACCAACCATGTCGTTTGTAATCACCCAAATCTTGATGCAGCAATTCCGGAAACCATCACCAATTCTTTATGTTTTCAATGGACACAATTGCATAAGAAATCACATAAATGTGATTGTTTGCATTTTGATCAATAGCAGAGAAAATTTGACCAATAGTAGAGAAAATTTGACCACCATGTTGTGTTTTCAGAAATACTCCATCTAAGCCTATAAGTGGTCTGTAGCCAACCTTGAACCCTCTTTTACATCCATCAAGACAAATGTACATCTTCTCAAAAGTTGGATCTTTATCATGATTGGGATGAGGTCTAACACCAATACTAACAGCGAAGCCAGGATTACTTTTTAGCAATGTCAATCTATAATCCCTAACCATACCATATTGGGCAGCAGTATCTCCGTACACTACAGCCCTAGCATCTTCTAGAGCCCTTGTTAGTGAGGACTTGTTTAGGTCTAAGTCACACTTGCTCTTGAAGTACTGTGCAACCTCAGAATGTTTAAGATTAGGATATTTTCTTAATTTCTTAACCAGTTGGCAAGCTAGCCACTTCCTGTTAGCTAGCCTGTTCTTAGTCTCTCTAGGACAAGTGTGATCGTTCATAAAGGTCTTAATCTGCCAACAATTACCCTCACTGTCTTGGAAAGCATATACAAGCTAGCCACAGCCCTCACCCATACACATAGCCCTCATCGTTACATTGTCATTGTTCTTAAACCAGATTCGCCTTCCCTTCTAGATACAGTACTCACAAACAACCTCCTTGAATTCCATCTTTGAATTAAATTTCATTCCAACCTCTAGTTTAAGCTCGCCAAACCTTCCTCCTTCCCTAAACATAGAAAACACCTAATCTGAATCAACCTCCTCCAACTCATCCACAGAGTTCGGAGGAGTCTTCATTTCTTCCGAGTGGCATGACTCTCCACCATCATATTCATCATAAGCTCCATCTTGAGCATCATAATATGGTTCCATTTCACCAACCTCAGGAATTGGTCCAAAAAATAATTCATCATCTTCAGACCTTGAGTCTACACATACAAGACCATCATCCTCAACCATATTAGCTCTCTTTTCTTTAACTTGTTTCTTATCTGTTGAAGTTCTCAATTTTTTATCATTCTTCTTTCCAATTGATCTCTTCACAATCACTTCTTCTTTCTCACTAGAGACCTCATCATCAGCATGCCTATATGATTCATCTTCTACACTATCATAATTGTCATGGCTATCTGAGGATTCTTCCTCACTAGACAATGTCATGAACACAGTTTTGAGCTCCTTCCACTTAGCAGATGGTCTTTCAAAAGTTTCAGTTACAACTGCTCTTGTTAAAGACCTCCTTGCATGTGGTGCTGTATTTTTTACTTTTTGAGAGCCTCTCTTTGGTAGATCAACCTTTTTGGTTTCTTTAAATTTGGACTTGGTTAGAGGTTTTGCAGTGGGTTGGGCCATTAATTTTGGTAGTGGATTGGACTTAGTACTAGGAGTAGCAGTGAATTGGGTCATTGTTTTTGGTGGTGGGTTGGACTTAGTACTAGGAGTAGTAGTGGGTTATACCATTCTTTTTTGTGGTGATTTGGGATTACTAATAGAAATTACAGTAGGTTGAGTCTTATATTGTCCTGGAATAAATTTACTAGTAGCTTAGTTGTGGGGATTGTTTTTGGGGTAGGGATGGTGGTGTGCATTAGTTCTGAAATTGGAGTTGGTAGTGATGTGGTGGAAATTGTTTTGGGACTAGTGGTGTGAGTTGGTTCTGAAATTAGAGTTGATGGTAATGTGGTGGAAATTGTTTTGGTTCTGACATTGGTGGTGGGGTATGGGTTGGGAATAAGGTCTTGTAGCATTATATATAAAATTCTTGCATTTGGATTATACTAGTTCTGCTTCCTCATTAAACACAGGTTCAGAGACTCCATCTTTATAGTACACATGGATAATTCCCTTGTTCTTCTGAGCAAGGTAACACGTCTCCATAAGATCCTTATCATGTGTGATAGCTCTGAGACCAGTTTACAAAGGCCTATTAGACACCAGCCACCAACATTGAGTCACCTTGTCATACTCAATATTCTTGTGATAGTCTCAGACGAAAAAGACATCCAGTGTGTGGTAGCACGAATCCCACACTTTCGTACTGTTGTACCAGCAAGTGCACTGGGTCGTCCAAATAATACCTAAGCGAGTCAGGGTCGATCCCACGAAGATTGCTGGTTTGAAGCAAGATATGGTTATCTTGCAGATCTTAGTCAGGCAGATCAGAAGGTTGTTGATTTGAAGTTGTAAGAGTAATGTATGACTTAAAAGGAATAAAGCAAAAGAGGTAGAAAATACTAATAGGAATAGGGTTAAGGATTAGAGTTGCTTTGTCTTTCTGAATTAACTCTGGTACTACTGTCTTCTTTGCTTGTGAATAATCTTCTTCTATGGCAGGCTGTATGTGATCAACGCCATGGACCGTGGTCATTGATCTCCTCTGCTACAAGTTGAACGCCATTGGCCGTGGTCATCCAATCTGATGAAGGGTGAAGCACTAGCAGTTCATTCTCTTGGCGATCCTACTCAAAATGCCACAGACAAGGTCGAATCTTTCGGATCAGAGGATGCTGCTTCTTAGGATTCTAGCTTATACCATGGAGACCCTAATCTCCCCGAAAATCGGCTGAACTGGTGTCTCGAGAAGTCCCCAACGAAGTCGTGGATTCACCGTCTGAGAGATGTATAAACATAGCTGTTGGCTCCTGCTTTCCAGTCACATATTCACACGAACCCAAGTAGAGCTGATTGTCTGATCATCCTATTCATCATGATGAAGATCGAGTATACATCTTAGAAATAAATCAAACACGAATCGAAGAAGAAACATTAATACTTTTATTAATTCATAGGACTCAGCAGGGCTCCTCCCCTCAACCTAGGAGGTTTAGAAACTCATACTGAAAGGAAATACAATGTAAAACGTGTATGGTGTTCAAAGGAATCAAAGAAGTTCTAAATAACATAAATAAAATCCCTTAAATACTAAACAGATGACTAGTAAGGGTAAAACAGTCTATCAAGTGCTAAAATTCACTTCTGGGGCCCACTTGGTGAGTGTTTGGGCTAAGTTTTGATGAGATCCATGTGCTATGAGGTCTCTGGGCGTGGAACGCCAGCTACGGGGTCCTCTCTGGGCATTTGGACGCTGGACTTTGCTCTGTGGGCGCTGGACGCCTGGAAGGAGCCAGGTAGCTGGCGTTGGACGCCAGTTTTGGGCTTTCTAATCCGAGGCAAAGTATAGACTATTATATATTGCTGGAAAGCTTTGAAAGTCAGCTTTCCATAGCTGTTGAGAGCGCTCAATGTGAACTTCTGTAGCTCCAAAAAAGCTCTTCCCAATGCAAGGAGGTCAGATCCGGACAGCATTTGCAGTGCTTTCTCTGTCTCTGAATCATATTTCTGCTCCAGCTCCTCAATTTCAGCCAGAAAATACCTGAAATTGTACAAAAACACAAAAACTCATAGTAGAATCCAAAAATGTGAATTTAACACTAAAACCTATAAAAACTTAATAAAAAC
>NC_029792.2:111895294-111917508 GCF_000816755.2 Arachis ipaensis | reverse complement strand
TCCGAATGCAAGGAGGTCAGATCCGGACAGCATTTGCAGTGCTTTCTCTGTCTCTGAATCATATTTCTGCTCCAGCTCCTCAATTTCAGCCAGAAAATACCTGAAATTGTACAAAAACACAAAAACTCATAGTAGAATCCAAAAATGTGAATTTAACACTAAAACCTATAAAAACTTAATAAAAACTAAATAAAACATACTAAAAACTATATGAAATGATGCCAAAAAGCGTATAAAATATTCACTCATCATAACACTAAACTTAAACTGTTGCTTGTCCCCAAGCAACTAAAAACACAGTAGGATAGAAAGAAAATTAAGATACAATAAATTTCTAAGTTTCCAATGAAGCTTAGTTACAATTAGATGAGCGGGACTTAGTAGCTTTTTGCTTCTGAATAGTTTGGCATCTCACTATCCATTGAAATTCAGAATAGTTTGTATCTTTAGGAACTTAGAATCCAGATAATATTATTGACTCTCCTAGTTCAATTCTTTTTTATTCTTGAATACAACTTTCAGAGTCTTGGCCGTGACCCTGACAAACCCCAATTTGACGGTTTGTTTTGTATTGAATTTAGAGCATCTTGATAACCTTTTGTCACATTTAGCCTAGGAATTAGCATGATCTTGTTATCTCTCCCGTATTTGTGATTAAGTGTAAAAACATGCTTTTTAAGCCTTATTTTGATGAATTCTATTTCCTCTTTGATTCCATAAGATGCCTTGATGTGTTTGTTAGTAATCTCAGGATGAAATAGGCTAGGCATGGAGCAAAGGAAGCAAGGAAAGAAGCATACAAGTGGAGAGAAGCATTAAAAGTCAAAGAAGCAAAATCAGAGCCATGCACGCGCACGCACACAAGGCGCTCGCGCGCACATTGCGAAACAGGCCAAGGACGCGCACGCGTACCATGCGCGCACGCGCCGATGATGGCACATGACCTCATTAATGCAACACGTGTGGCGATTTGAGAAGTTTTCTGAACCCATTTTTGGCGCCAAATGGCTAAGGAAAAGAAATAAAAGGATGAAGGATTGAGGGAAATCATCATCATCACTCCCAACCACTAATCACTTTTAGTTTAGAGTTTTAGAAAGAGAAGCTCTCACTTCTCTCTAGAATTAGGATTAGGTTTAGTTCAATAATCTTAGATCTAGATTTTAATTCATGCTTTCATTTCCTTCTATCTCTCAATTCTTTGTTGCTACATTCATCTACCTCTCTCCCCAAATTACCATCCAATACAACATTTAAGTGGGTAAAATCTCTATCCCTGAGCTTTAATCTCTCACTTGAATATGGTTTGCTTGAAAATGATGGTCAACTTAGAACTCTTTGTGGAATTAAAAGTAAAAACGAGTTGTGTAGTGGTTGGAAAACAGGTGTTAAGCTTATCAAGGCCAAGGCCTCAAGGTATAGGGATGATGTTGGGACAAGGATTACTTTATACGGATCTAGGAGGAAGCATTGGTGGAGTAAAGAGAATTCTATGGGTCAATCACCTTTATGTCAACCGCTCATCCGACAAAACCATGAAACTCAACTAACGGATGGGTGTGAAGACAAGATATGGGATCCCGGTTCGCTATGTGAAGACTAACTATGGGGACTCATATCTTGGGTAGAACTGTGCCCAAGCTTGATGAACATGGTTGGAAATTCTGTCAACCAATTGAGAAGCAAAGATCCTTGGAGATTCAAGGACGAGTACAAACACAAGCCACCATGACAATAGGCTTCTCAAAATGTCCAACTTAAGGACTTAAACTAAAAGTGCTAGGTGGGAGACACCCCACCATGGTAAACTCTTTCTATTCTCTTTTAAATTTGCCTAATAAGTGATTTAAGTCACCATTGTAGGTAGATGTTTCACATAATTTGTTTGTACAACTTAATTGTTAGCCTAGTCACATGTATGTTGTGTTTCGTAGTAGATGAATAATATCAAAATGCATTTTTGCAAATTGTATGATGGTTGATTGAATAAAGAGTTGTAAGTAGTCTAGGGAGCTCCTGGGCATAATTTTTCTCCTTGAAAAAAAAAAAAAAAAAGAGAGAGAAGAAGAAGGGTGGGAAGGACGCGTGCGCACACCATACGTGCACGCGCCCCTGAGCGGACGCCTCTTCACCCATTTTCCAGAGAGTTGGGCCTCTCTTAGGCCGGCGTTATGCCCCAAGCCCAATTCCTTCCATGCTGACGTGCACTACGTGCGTGCGCGTCCATACAGCTATAAGGAAACGCACGCGTACGCGCATCTGCCGCGTACGCGTCGACCCGCTGCTAGAACTTCTGGGCCAATATCCAGAGAGTTGCGTTGGATCTGGGCCAACTTTAAGCCCCCAGCTCAACTCAACTCGCGCGAACGCACGCTGTACGCGTCCGCACCCCTCGCTGTTCACGCGTTGGCGTACTTCACGCCTCCGCACCCATCCAATAAGATCAAGCAGCTCACGCGAACGCGCCCAGCGCGCGTGCGCGTCGATGCGTATTAGCATCACCCAGGGCCAAAGGACCCGAGAGTTGTGCCAACTCTGGGCCTCTTTTAAGCCTCCAGCCCAGCACATCCGCGCCGATGCGCACCTTGCGCGCCCGCGCCCATCCCGATTCCTTCACCTACGCGCCTGCGCGTCTGGCGCTTCCGCGCCATTCTTTCATTCCTTCCACTCACGCGAACGCGCACGGCGCGCGCACGCGCGGATTCGAATTTTCACTTACCCCAGAGACGCGAACCCTAGCGCATTCGCGCACCACACTTCTTCCCCTCTAACGTTCCATTTCTCTTCTCCCACCACTCAACTCCCAGCAACCTCCGGCGAGCGCCACTCACCGCGACCGCCGCCGTCATCATTGCCTCGCCCTTCTCCCTTCATCGCCCCCTCTCTTCCACTCACTCTTCCTCTCTGTCTCTACCCATTTGCCCCTCAGCGTCCCAGTGCCGCCCAGCGCCACTCGCCGCGACCGCCGCTGCCGCCGGCGCAAGTTCAACCGTGCTGCTCCGGTCAGTTCTTCCTCTCACCACTCCGCTTCACCTCCTTTCCCTTTTGCTCCGCTCAGTTTTCAGCAACCTAGGTACCATACCCCCCTGTTCTGTTTCCCTTTCCTCCTTCTTCTTGTTTTTGTTAATGCAGTTAGAATTAGGTTAGTTAGTTAGTTTAGTTTGATTTAGGTGGTTAGCAAATCTGGGCTGAGTAGTGGATTTAGGCATTGTTTGCTTTCCTGTCACTGTGGAGTTGCTCTGTTTCATTGCTGTTTGTGCTGCATTACTGGCTTGTTCGCCCATTTACATGAATTCAAAACCTGATTTCTATGTTGCTGATTCCTTAATGAATCCGTATGGAATTTGTTGCGACCGTTTAATTTTGGGGATTAGCCAATTTGCTGCTGAAATGCTGCCGGATTTTCATTAACCACAGTTTTTATATTGAACTTATTTGATGAATGCAACAGCCCTAGTTGATGAATTCTGTTCAATTAGTGCTCAGTTGCCTACATGGTTTTTGAAAACTCCTCAGGAACAAGTTCTTTGGTCATGTTTCCATATTCCTGCTTGTTATTCATGTTGATTTGCTTCTATGCATTGCATGGTTGAATAAGCTTTTCGATTGACCATTGCTTGTAGTTCTCTGGAAGTTATACATTACTAGTGATCCTTCACATTGATTGATGTTTTGTTTCATATTAGTTGCTTTCTAGCAATATCATATTTCATCATCATTGACTTGTTGCAATTCATGATTGTGAACGTGCTTACAGCATTGTTTTGTTCACTCATTTCAAATTGAGACAGTAATTACCATATCACTAATTTTCAAACTGATTTCTACGTCTAACTCGTTCAACAAACTAACTCCTTTTGGTTTTCCTCCTAACTCTTTATGTCATTCTTTTGGATATGGTGCTTTCCGAGCTCAATTAATGAATAATATGCAAGACATGGTTTGCATTCTTGGTTTGAAGTTCGAGTTGAATTTTGTATTCTGTTGCTTGCATTCCAAGACACCTTCTTCCTTTATTCACTTCATGAATATGCTTTGCTTTGAGCATTTTGTATCTACTTGGCTATAGGCTTATGTTATATTATCTATGTTTTCAGGATGTCGGATAAAGGAAAAGCTATAGCCACTGCTTCCAAAAAAAGGAAGCGCTCCAAGACCTCTACACCCCCACCATCTGCTAACTATGCGAGGAATCCGCTGAATGAGGAGGAGAAAGAAAATCAGTTACTCCCATCCACTGATCCAACCAAATTTCCAAATCTTTACTGCGAGCTACGCCTTTCCCGCTATGCAAAGAAGAATCTGAATATTGAGAAGAAGCTGAATCTTCCCAATGATGTGAGGCGTGCCATAAACGCCTGTATTTCTGAGCTGGGCTTGGATTTCGTCGATAGGGACTTGGGACGGATTAACATCTCGTGGGTCAAGGAATTTTACTGCAATTTCTTTCGACCGAGCTTGGATTCGGTATTCTTGAGGGGTGGAGAGATTATGATCACTGAGGATGCCTTGAGGGATGCACTGCTCTGCAGAGTTGGTACTCCTGAGACTTGTGCCTACCAGCAGGCAGAGGTAGCTTCTTGTGTGCATTATTCTCCTTCTATGATTGTGATCTTTGATTTGTTTGAATCTATATGTCCCATTATTCCTTGTATTCATGCATTTATATGATTGAGGCCATCATTTCATTAGCTCACTTATCTAAATAGCCTTACCTTTTACTCTCCTTTGTTAGCCGATTTTGAGCCTACGCTTAACCCACTTGTTCTTATTTTAGCACATTACAAGCCTTAAAGCGGAAAACAATGAATGTCCTTTATTTGGATCTTTGATTGGCTTAGGCTAGTGAGTGTGAGTGTCATCCAAGAGTGGGAAAACTTTGGGACATTGGTTGGGATAAAAGGGTGTTTGTGTTTTGTATTTTTATATTGGGGAATTGGTACATACTCATGTATTGATTAAATGTATAGACCTTATGCATTGATGTTCTTGTATATAGTTTGAAAGAAAAAGAAAAAAATGAAAAGAAAAAGAAATAAAAGTGAAAAAGAAAAAAAGGAAAAAAATGTATATAAAAAAAAAAGAGAAGAAAAATAAAAAAAAGGGGACAAAGTGCCCCAAAGTGAAGCTCAACAAAAGGGAATCAATGCATAAGTGTTATGAATCAAGAAATAGGATGCATGAATATGTAAGAAAAAAGGTGAAGAATGGGTAGTTAGAATAGTTTGAACTTGTATAGGTTGTTATATAGATAGGTGGGAAAGTCTATACTAATCAAAGATCTAAACTCTAGTCCACTTAACCATAAATGATCCTACCTTGACCCTAACCCCTTTACAGCCTAATGAAAGACCTCATGATGAATGTATGCATGCATTGAATAAGTGTTGATTGTTAGAAGAAAATCAAATTTTGGAAAGCATGATTAGAAGAGAATTGAGTGAATTAACCCTTAAACACTTGAGTGAATAGAGCGGATACACATCCGGTGAGGGTTCAAAATTTAGAAACTATACTTGCAACGAGAATTCTTTTGTGAAATTCTAAACCGTCAAAAATTCATTCGTCAGACCCTAAGCACCTTGTTTTCCAGTATTACCACCGGATACAATAATGCCACAGACACTTTAACTGGGTGAACCTTTTCAGATTGTGACTCAGCTTTGCTAGAGTCCCCAGATAGAGGTGTCCAGAATTCTTAAGCACACTCTTTTTTTACTTTGGACCACGACTTTAACTGCTCAGTCTCAAGCTTTTCACTTGACACAATCACGCCACAAGCACATGGTTAGGGACAGCTTGGTTTAGCCACTTAGACCAGGATTTTATTCCTTTGGGCCCTTCTATCCATTAATACTCACAGCCTTGGATTCTTTTACCCTTGCCTTTTGGTTTAAAGGGTTATTAGCTTTTCAATCTGCCCTCCTTTTCTTGCATTTTTGTGTAGTAATGGATTTTTCTACTTTTTATTTTTTTTTTCTTTTTCACCATATATATTTTTTCTTTTTTTTTTCGCATGCATAATATTTTTTTTTGCAACATGCTTTTTCTTTTTCTTTTTGCTGCTTTTTCTTACTTCAAGAATCAATTTTATTGATTTTTCATATCACCAATAATACTTTTCCTTTTTCCTTATTCTTTCAAGAGCCAACATTCTAAAATTTTAACTTCAAATATGCACTATTTATTTATACATTCAGAAACAAAAGCAATGCCACCACATCAACATAATTAAACTTTTTTTATTTTAAACTTGAAATTCAGGCATCTCTCAATTCTTTTTAAATAAAATTTTCTTTTAAGCAATGTGAGAGATATATGGAACATTTTACAACTTTAAGACATCAATGCAAATGATCATGCAACTAGAACAGGAAAACAAACAAAACATAACAGAAAACAGAAAAGGAAAGGAAGTAAAAGAGAACGAGTCCACCTTTAATGGTGGCGGCTAGTGCTCATCCTTGAGGATCCAATGTGATGCTTGATCTCTTCTATATCACTCATTTGCCTTTGTTGCTCTTACCTCATAGCCCTTTGGTCTTCTCTTATGGCTCTTTGATCTTCTCTTATTTCATTGAGGGTGATGGAGTGCTCATGATGCTCCACCCTCAATTGCTCCATGTTAGTGCTCAGTTCTCCAAGAGAAGTCTGCCATTGATCCCAATAGCTTTGGGGAGGAAAATACATCCCTTGAGACATCTCAGAAATCTCATAATGAGGCAGCTGCACGTGCTCTTGTGCATGCTCTCTAGTTTGCTTCATCCTCTTCTTAGTGATGGGCTTATCCTCCCCAATGGAGATATCTACTTCTATGACAATTCCAGTTGAATTGCATAGATGACAGATGAGGTGTGGGAATGCCAACCTTGCATTGGTGTGAGGCTTCTCAGCTACCTTGTATAGTTTTTAAGGAATCACCTTATGTACTTCCACCTCACTTCCAATCATGATGCAATGAATCATGATGGCTCTGTCCACAGTCACTTCTGACCGGTTGCTAGTGGAGATCATGGAACGTTGGATGAATTTCAACCATCCTCTAGCTATGGGCTTTAGGTCAACCCTTCTTAGTTGAATGGGCTTGCATTGGAAATCCCTTTTCCACTGTGCTCCTTCCACATATATATCTGAGAGCACTTGATCCAATCTCTGATCATAGTTGACTCTCCTAGTGTAAGGATGAAGATCTCCTTGCATTAGAGGCAAGTTGAATGCCAACCTCACACTTTTCGGGCTGAAATCTAAGATTATTCCTCAGACCATGGTGATCCAATTTCTTGGATTTGGGTTCACACTAGTGTCATGGTTTTAGTAACCCATGCATTAGCATAGAACTCTTGCACCATGAGAATCCCAACATCTTAAATGGGATTGGTTAGGACTTCCCAACCTCTTCTCCGGATCTCTCTTCGGATTTCTGGATACTCATTCTTCTTGAGTATGAAAGGGAACTCCGGGATCACTTTTTTCTCTGCCACTACTTCATAGAAGTGGTCTTGATAAACTTTGGTGATGAATCTTTCCATCTTCCAAGATTCAGAGGGAGTGGCTACTGCCTTTCCTTTCCACTTTCTAGAGGAGTCTCCAACCTTGGGTGCCATGAATGGTAATGAAAAGAAAAAAAGCTATGCTTTTCTAACACCAAACTTAAAACTTTGCTCGTCCTCGAGCAAAAATAAAGAAAAGAGAAGAATGGAGTAGAAGAAGAAGAAAAGAGAAGGAGATAGAGGGAGAGAGAGGGCTTGGCCTTGTGGGGTGATTAAGGGTATGAGAGGTGTGTGTATGAAGGGTTATGAAGTGGGGTATTTATAGGAAAGGGGGTGGTATGGTTCGGCCATAAGGTGGGTTTTGGGTGAAAATTTTGATTTTGAAGTGGGTGGGGGGTTGGTGGGTGTTATGATGGTTTTGGGAAAGTGAAATAGATGTGATTGGGCTAGGGTTTATAGGGAAGTGTGTATGAGGAAGTGTAAAAGTAAGTGGGGGTAGGTGAAGATGATGTGGGACCCACAGGTTCTGAGAGGCTATGGAATCCAGATTCCCTGCTCTCTGCATTGGCGTTTGAACACCCAGGGGCTGCTCCCTGGTTGGCGTTGAACGCCAGCAATGCTACCCTGGCTGGCGTTCAACTTTAACACTCCATCCAGAGTGTTCTATTTTGCTGTGAAATTTCTGTCTCTGTTCTGACTGCATATGATCATGACCCTAAAAATAACTGAAAAAGACAAAATAAGAAAATAAATAATTAATTAAGGTTGGGTTGCCTCCCAACAAGCGCTCCTTTAACGTCACATGCTTGATGGTTAGCTCCTTACGGAGGTGAGTATGGGCTCAGATTTTCGCCCCTTACAGTGAACTTTCTTCCTGTCCTCTCATGAATGAGCTCTATATGCTCTAGAGACAGGATACGACTCACTGTATGTGGTAAGACTGGATTCTTGGTGAAGACAACTCTCATGCCAGGTGAGAGGCCTTCAGTTGAAACTTTCTTATCCCTCCAGCCTTTAGGTACTTTCTTCTTAGTACCTTTATGCTTAGAGCTTGTTGAAGGCTGCCCAACACCAAACTTAGAATTGATGTTTGGGGGCTCTGTAAAGCTCTGCATAGAAAGAGATGATTGGAACACTAGGTGTTGCACAGTTATCTCTCTTTTAGAGGGAGAATTGGGATGAGGTATCTTGAATAAGATGTGATCCTCCGCTAAATGTAGGGTCAGTTCTCCCTTAGCCACATCAATGATAGCATTGGCAGTGGCTAGGAAAGGTCTTCCAAGGATGACATAGTCATCCTCATCCTCTCCAATGTCCAAGACTATGAAGTTTGCAGGGAGGTAATGGTTTTCAACCTTCACCAAGACATCCTCTACTAAGCCATATGGCTTCTTCATTGTCTTGTCTGCCATCTCTAGTGAGATGTGTGCAGCTTGTACCTCAAGAATTCCCAACTTCTCCATTACAGAGAGTGGCATAAGGTTTATGCTTGACCCTAGGTCACAGAACCTTCTCAAAGGTCATAGTGCCTATGGTGCAAGGAATAAGCAAGCGTCCAAGATCTAGAAGCTTCTGAGGTAGTCTCTGCTGAAACAGAGCATTGAGTTCTTTGGAAAGCATTAGGCTTCATAAGAGCTCCTAGGTATCGAGCAACTTGCTCTTCCCTAGTGTTTTCATCCTCATCCTCGTCATCAGAACTCATGCACTGCAGAAATGCATTCAAAGGAACCTCTATGGTCTTTATGGCTTCCTTTGGTTCTGGGATAGAGGGTTCTTGAGTGGGAATTAAGCACTCAAAGGGTGTGCTTTGGCTGGCGTTCAACGCCAGCTCTGTTAGCTTAATGGGCATCAAACTCCCTTACTGTTCACCCTTATTGGCGTTAAACACCAGTCCCTCTATGCTTTTAGGCATTGAACACCCAGCAGGGATGACTTGCTGGTATTCAACGCCAGCTTCCCTGGGTTAGTGGGCATTAAATGCCCAGTGAGGGGTTCCTCATTAGCGTTCAGCGACAGAATGGCTGCATGGTTGAGCGTTGAACGCCCAATGAGAGGTTCCTCACTGGCATTCAGTGCCAGAAAGCCTACCTGGTTGGGCGTCGAACGCCCAGTGAGGGGTTCCTCACTGGCGTTCAACGCCAAAAAGCCTAGGTATTTGGGTGTTGAACGCCCAGCCAGTGCTCCCTGGCTGGCGTTCAATGCCAGCTTTGCTGCCAGGATGGGCGTTAAATGCCCAGTGAGGGGTTCCTCACTGGCGTTCAGCGCCAAGCTTGTTGCCAGATTGGGCGTTGAATGCTCAGTGATATGTCCTTCATTGGCATTCAACGCCACCCCATTCTCCTCTAATTCGGCCTTCACCTCCATGTATATGGCCTTTCACTCTTCTCTAGGATTTACCTTAGTATTACTGGGAAGAGTTTCAGGACGAATCTCAGGGATCCTCTTGCTCAGTTGACCAACTTGCACCTCCAAGATTCTAATGGAGGACCTTGTTTCATTAATGAAACTATGAGTGGTCTTAGAGAGGCTGAAAACTAGAGTAACTAAGTCAGAAAGGCTCTGCTTAGAGATTTCCATATTCCCTTGAGAAGATGGGAATGGTGGTCTGTTATTGAACCTATTCTGGTTCCTTCCACCTTGATTGTTATTGAAACCTTGCTGAGGTTTCTGTTGATCTTTCCATGAAAGATTATGATGGTTCCTCCATGAAGGGTTGTAGGTATTTCTATAGGGTTCTCTCATGTAATTCACCTCCTCTATGGTGGGTTAATCAGGATCATAAGCTTCTATGTCAGAAGAAGCTTCCTGAGCACTGCCAGCTGCAGTTTGCATTCCAGTCAAATGCTGGGAGATCATGTTGACCTGTTGGGTCAAGATCCTATTCTGAGCCAATATGGCATTCAGAGTTTCAATTTCATGAACTCCTTTTTTCTGAGAGATCCCATGGTTTACAGGATTCCTTTCAGAAGTATACATGAATTGGTTGTTTGCAACCATTTCAATGAGTTCTCTAGCTTCTGCAGGTGTTTTCTTCAAGTGGAGTGATCCACCTGCAGAGCTGTCTAATGAAATTTTGGACATTTCAGACAGACCATCATAGAACACGCCTATGATAGACCACTCTGAGAGCATGTCAGGAGGACATCTCCTGATCAATTGCTTGTATCTTTCCCAAGCTTCATAGAGGGATTCACCTTCTCTTTGTCTGAAGGTTTGAACTTTCACTCTAATTTTGCTTATCCTTTGAGAGGGAAAGAATTTAGCCAGAAAAGTATTAACCAGCTTTTCCCAAGAGTCAAGACTCTCTCTAGGTTGGGAATCCAACCATATCTTAGCTATGTCTCTTACAGCAAAGGAAAAGAGCATAAGCTTGTAGACTTCAAGATTAACTCCATTAGTCTTTACAGTATCACAGATCTGTAAGAATTCAGCTAAGAACTGATGTGGATCTTCCAAAGAAAGTCCATGGAATTTGCAGTTCTACTGTAGAAGAGAGACTAACTGAGCCTTAAGCTCAAAATTGTTAGCTCCAATGGCAGGTATAGAGATGCTTCTGCCATAAAATTCAGAGGTAGGTATGATGAAGTCACCAAGAACCTTTCTGGGCTCCTTTTGAGGTTCGGCCATGTCTTTCCTTTCTTGCTCAAAACTTTCTGAAAGGTCTTTTCTAGAGTGTTGTGCTTTAGCTTGTTGTAAACGCCTCGTTAGAGTCTTCTCAGGTTCAGGATCAGGAGTCAAGAGGGATTCTTTATCCCTGTTCCTGGTCATAAATAAGAAGAAAAGAAAAGAAGGAAAAGAAGAAAGCTCTTTGTGCCAATTGGCAAGAAGCTCCTCCTTAAAGTGAGATGTGAAGAAAGAAGAGAGAAATAAAGGTGAAGATGGAAGAAGATAGAGAAGTATACTTTGAAAATAGGGGATAGCAGTAAATAAAAGAAGATGGAAGACAAGAGAGGGAGAGTAATTCGAATAATAGAAGTGAATAGAAGAAGAAGTATAAATAGAAAAGATAAATACGAATTAAAATATTTTTATTTTTATTTTATTTATTAATTATTTTCAAAAATTAAGGTTATTAATTTAAAAAGAATTGAAAATTAGTTAGTGTATTTCCAAAAAATAGAAGAGAAAAATAGGAGGGAATTTTTGAAAATTAAGAAGAGATGAGAGTTAGTTAGGTAGTTTTGAAAAAGAAGAGAGAGAAGAAGGAGAGAGTTTTCGAAAATTAAGAAAAAGATGAGAGTTAGTTAGGAAGTTTTGAAAAAAAGAGAGAGAAGATAATATATTAATTAAGAAAAGATTTGAATTTAAAATAAGATAGGAGATAAGATAAGAAAAGATTTGAAATTGAAATTTGAAATTAGAAAAAGATAAGATAAGAAATTTAATTTTGCAAAAGATTTTTAAAAGATAAGATTTTGAAATTTGATTTTGAAAAAGATAAGATTTTTAATTTTTGAAAAGATTTGATTTTTGAAATTTTGACAACTAAGATAAGATAAGATAAAAATTTGAAATTGAAATATGAATTTTTATTGTTAATTTTCGAAAATTTAGTGAAAATAAAAATAGAAAAGATTTTTTATTTTTTTAATTTAATGATGGAAGAGAAAAACACACAAAAGACACAAGACTTAAAATTTTTAGATCTAATGCTCCTTATTTTCGAAAATTTTGGAGGGAAACACAAAGGAACACCAAACTTAAAAATTTTAAGATCAAAACACAAAAAAAAAACTCAAGAACACTTTGAAGACTAACAAGAACACAAAGAACAAAACTCAAAGACTCAAAGAACAAAAGAACATAAAAAGAACACCAAACTTAAAATTTTTAGAAAACCAAAGACAAATTTTCGAAAAACAAAAAGAAAATAAACAAGAAGACACCAAACTTAAAGAATTGAAACAAGACTCAAACAAAGAAACTATTTTTGAAAAATTTTTGAAAAAAGAACTTATAGGGGACGAAAATTTTGAACCAAGAACATAAACACAAGACTCTAACCAAGAAAAAAATTAAACAAAGAAAAGAAAAATATTTTTGAAAAGGTTTTGGATTTTTTTGAAAAAATAGAGAAGAAAATAAAAGACTTAACAAGAACACAAACAAGGACTCTCAAACAGAAAGCTAAGGATGCTTGAAAATAAACTGCATGAAAAAGGTTTTAAAATTTTTGTAACTTAAAAACAGAAAACAGGAAAGACTCAAACAAAATCAAAGATCAAACAAAGAAAAGAAAAAAAATTCTTTGAAAAAGTTTTTTTTAAAAATTTTTGAAAATTAGAGAAGAAGAAAACAAAAATAAAAGACTCAAATAAAATAAAATAAAATAAGTTACCTGATCTAGGGAGCAAGACAATTCATCAGTTTGTCCAAACTCAAACGATCCCCGGCAACGACGCCAAAAACTTGGTAGCACGAATCCCCACACTTTCGTACTGTTGTAGCAGCAAGTGCACTGGGTCGTCCAAGTAATACCTGAGCGAGTCAGGGTCGATCCCATGAGGATTGTTGGCTTGAAGCAAGCTATGGTTATCTTGCAGGTCTTAGTCAGACAGATCAGAAGGTTGTTGATTTGAAGTTGTAAGAGTAATGTATGACTTAAAAGGAATAAAGCAAAAGAGGGAGAAAATACTAATAGGAATAGGGTTAAGGATTGGAGTTGCTTTGTCTTTCTGAATTAACTCTGGTACTGCTGTCTTCTTTGCTTGTGAATGATCTTCTTCTATGGCAGGCTGTATGTGATCAACGCCATGGGCCATGGTCATTGATCTCATCTACTACAGGTTGAACGCCATTGGCCGTGGTCATCCAATCTGACGAAGGGTGAAGCGCTAGCAGTTCATTCTCTTGGCGATCCTACTCAAAATGCCACAGACAAGGTCGAATCTTTCGGATCAGAGGATGCTGCTTCTTAGGATTCTAGCTTATACCATGGAGACCCTAATCTCCTCGGAAATCGGCTGAATTGGTGTCTCGAGAAGTCCCCAACGAAGTAGTGGATTAGCCGTCTGAGAGATGTATAAACATAGCTGTTGGCTCGTGCTTTCCAGTCACGTATTCACACGAGTCCAAGTAGATGCGGGTGTTTGTCAGGCACGTTCATCTTAATGTGATGAACAGAGCCGATTGTCTGATCATCCTATTCACCATGAATAAGATCGAGTATACATCTTAGAAATAAATTAAACATGGATCGAAGAAGAAACAGTAATACTTTCATTAATTAATAGGACTCAGTAGGGCTCCTCCCACCAATCTAGGAGGTTTAGAAACTCATACTGAAAGAAAATACAATGTAAAACGTGTATGATGTTCAAAGGAATCGAAGAAGGTCTAAATAACATAAATAAGATCCCTTAAATACTAAACAGATGACTAGTAAGGGTAAAACAATCTATCCAGTGCTAAAATTCACTTCTGGGGCCCACCTGGTGAGTGTTTGGATTGAGCTTTGATGAGATCCATGTGCTATGAGGTCTCTGGGTGTGGAACGCCAGCTAGGGGGTTCTCTCTGGGTGTTTTGACGCTGGTCTCTGCTCTGTGGGCGCTGGATGCCTGGAACGGGGCAGGTAGCTGGCGCTGGACGCCAGCTTTGGGCTTTCTAATCCGAAGCAAAGTATGGACTATTATATATTGCCGGAAAGCTCTGAAAGTCAAATTTCCATAACCGTTGAGAGCGCTCCATTTGAACTTCTGTAGCTCTAGAAAAGCTCTTTCGAATGTAAGGAGGTCAGATCCGGACAGCATCTGCAGTGCTTTCTTTGTTTCTGAATCAGACTTCTGCTCCAACTCCTCAATTTCAGCCAGAAAATACCTGAAATTGTACAAAAATTCAAAAACTCATAGTAGAATCCAAAAATGTGAATTTAACACTAAAACCTATAAAAACTTAATAAAAACTAAATAAAACATTCTAAAAACTATATGAAAATGATGCCAAAAAGCGTATAAAATATCTGCTCATCAGTGTGTCTATATCAATTTCTGACAACTCAGAAATCTGTCCACCATTGTACTTCACACTTCCATCATGCTCTATGATAAATGACTCTCCATGGTGAAATATGATGGTAATAAAAGGATCATCCATCTACAATTTAAAAACAAAATTTCATGATCAAACTCATTATCTTCAACCACATTAACAAATTGGAAACTCCACATAGGAATGGCAATACCACCCGAACCCACGGGTACCCACCCTGGCCCTACCCGCTCGGGGCGGGTTTTTAGCGAGGCGGGTTCTTGGGAGGGGCGGGGCGGGATCAGGTTTAGGTAATACCCGCCCCTACCCGCCCCACTATATATATAATATAACGTTTTACTACCCGCAAGTAGAAGCGGGGCGGGTTCCATACGGGTTGTTGTACAGCGGGGCAGGGTCGAGTAGAGCAAAAATCCGCCCTACCCGCCCCGTTGCCACACCTAACTCCACAACTAAAATATAAAATCACGTTTTCACCTGTAAATACAGTAAATCCTAACATATAAGAAACAGGTTTCTACCAACCCTTATTCAGTCAAAAATTTTATTAGCCTAATCATTCAGAAAGCTAGTTCCGATCAAACCCTATTAAATATTGCGAAAAACAAACATGCATACCTACACATTACACTGTACTCCAAAAAATTGTATCTAACTACTGAAAATATTAAACTAACAACAATAACAAAAAATAGAGCACTCCTATTATCACATAATTTTTTCTTTTTTTTGCTTACCTCTTTCAGAGAAACCAACCTTTAGTACACTCTTTGTTTGATGTAGATGACGAAACCGATCCTCTAGAGCAGTTGTTTTCTAACAAAATCACTGCAATTATAGCAATCGCACTACCGCCATTAATGAGTATAGGGGAAAAGAAAAGACTCTATTTGTGTTGTGTTTTGAGAGGCAACAATAATACGTTATGTTAACGTTTGAGGGAGGGTTCTTCAAATGCAATTTTAGAGTGAAATGACGTCGTTTTATAGCACTTATGCGCCACCACCAATACTACGTCATTTTAGCTTCGCCAGCGTGTCACTCTCTAGTCCAGATTAGCTTTCCGATGGCGCCAGATGGATGGAATGTGTCGAAAGGACGAATCTAAGTCCCAGAGTGCAACTTCAGGGATGAATATAAGTAACTATTAAGTTCAGAGACTACTATAAGACTCGAGTATAACTTCAAGGACTACTTTGAGACTTAACTCTTAACGAGTGCTCTGCATATTCAGGAAAGTTGGATTTTCATATATGATGATTGTATATTCATTGGCGGGAAGTATACAACTTATACAACATTGAATAAATAACCCACAATAATACAACATGCATCTATGTACAAAATCATTTTATACTTAATTAAAGAGTTTAATTTAATTTTGATGTATTAATATTTAAAAAAAAAGTTATATATTCATTGAATTATAAACAAGACTTTAACTAATTTTTTAAATGATGAATTTAAAAATTAGCTACATTTTACTTTTAGTGATTTAGTAATACATAAATATCAACATAAATTGGCACAAATAGATGAGGGTCAGTGTCCTTTAACCATCTTTTTCGAGTTTGATTCTCCTTGTAGGATGGGAATTAATGAAACTTATTTGTCTGGGGAATTGCTTCCTTTGTGATTCTGCAGTACCCAAGAGATTAGTCATTGGGTTTCCAACCGGATGAATATCCTAGTCCAAACCAAAAGCAATACATGATTAATCGTTTGTATAAAAATTTTCTTTTATATTCTCGGATTGGATTGGAGGTAAATTAAGCCAAATCAAACTTAAGCTAGCTTGTGAGTTTTTGATGAATCAAAGTTAAACTTTACAACCAAATTCGATAGTCAATGAATCAAGTCGTGAACCAAGTTCAATTATCGTGAGCCAAATTTGAGTTCGATCTAACTTAACTTAACTCATCTCACTTCCAAACTTTTATTACAATACAAGAAAAAGTTAAATTTTATTTAATATCATACAACCTAAAACAAAAAAATTTAAGAAATAAAATTGTCAACAATTAAACAAAAATCAATATTGAGAATTTGATGCCAAGTGATAAATAATATTAACAATTTTTATATTTTTTAATTTTCTTGAGCCTAAAAACTTCATCCTCCCTCGAAGTAAAATAACAAAATCAAAACTATTTTAGAAATACAGAATGCGATATTGGGATCCAATTTATAGAGTTCTCAATTTTATTTTTTTCAATAGCAGTCTCATTTACAAGTTTTTTTTTTTCAAAATTAGGAGTGAGACTCAAACTCGAGACCTCTAGGTGAGGATGGGGAGACTATACAAGTCTTAATATTAAGGTTTATTACAAATTTGATTTTTAGATTTTTATACTTTCAATAGAATATAAATTTTGAGTGCGTCCACTACGCTTTAAGTATTCTGTTAGGGTTTTGAATTCTTTTGAATTTTCTTTCATATCGAATCCAAATTTCTTACGTTGATCGTGGAGGCCTTGCCTCTATAATCAATTCTGGTGACAATGGGGGGATAGGACAGGAGGTACAGTGAGTGAGAAAGAGGGTTAGAGGCTAGAATTCGAGGGAATGATATTCTTTGATGATACAGATATTAAGGAAGGTTTAGAGAAATCTGATAGAAGTCTGGTGGAAAGGTTGCTATCAGATGAAATGTTTAGCATTAGAACAATTGAACCTGTGATGATCGCTATATGGTGACAACCTAATGGCTTTCATGCTACAAATTATGGGAATAATTTTTAATTCTTTTTCAATAAGGAACAAGACCTAATCCGAATCAAAAAAGAAGTTCTTTGGTTTTTCAAGAATGAAATATGAAGAGGTGGAAAGAGGATACGAAAATTAAGAAAGAGAATTTCTCTTACATCTTTATTTGGATCCAGTTATGAAAAATGCCAAAATATTACAAAACAAATCCATTATCAGGTGTTAAGAAAAGAAGTAGTGAGCTTGACGAAGTAGTTGAGTTGCAAAGGGTGGAGGTAGTGGATATAGAGACTGTTGAACCAGAGGAGGATGCTAATCCAAATTTGAAACCCCAACTTCAGTGAAGTTGTTGATGTAGAATTGATACGAAATTAAGGAAGTCCCTAACAGTTCACAGCATCTAAGGGATTAAAAGATCCCATTTTTTCGAGGTTTTGTTATTATGCGAAATAAAGAACAACTCGTTTTTCATAGAGCAATGTGAGAAATTAGAGTTCATGATTTTTTATTTTTGTGTGTGTTTATCTGAAAGGAGTAGCAGGAGGTTTTGTGCTAGCATGAAAGGAGAAATTTCAATTTGATATTGAGGAAACAAATCCATTTTTCATTCATTTCAGGTGGCAAGATCCGAATGGTAGTAGAAGTTGGAAGGTCTTTGGGGTGCATTTTTATAGAGAGCAGAACTTGAGAAATGCTCAATTTAACAAGATAATTCACTCTTTAATTCAAATTAATAATTTTTACCTTGTTATTAGGGATTTCAATGGTACACTTGCTCATCACGAAAAGGAAAGGAGATGGGCAAGTCTTGCTAGTTCTATGGCTGGATTTCAAAATTTTCTTAATGAGGGCAGGTTAGTTGGTTTGCAGTTTGAAGGGCCTAAATACACATGATGCAATAGACAATCTGGGGCAATCTCATCAAAGAAAGAATTGACAAGTGTTTAGCTTAGGAGTTTGACAATCTTTCCTTCTTTGTTTCTCTGAGATTGATGGATTTTCAAAAAACTAACTGGTTACAGATTTAGTTCGACTAATTAATTTTTAGCTAGTTTTCTAGTTTGATGCTGGTTTTGAAGATTGCTAGTTTTCAGTGTAGCTTGAACTGCACCCTTTACTAATTCTCGATTCGAGTGTTTTTACCGACCGATTTGAACTAATTTTCAAAACAATAAGATTAACTGTCTCTTTTCTTTGCAGGCAAATAAGGACTTCTAGTGGAGGGTTACTGACTCTTTTCAGCCTTGGCAGGAGTGGCCTCTTTCTCATTGAACTTCGAGAAAATAATAATAATAATAAGAAAGAAGGGACAAAATTACACGTGAAAGTTCACACGCTAGACACAAATACACTTCAATCATTTAATATGTCACGCGTGCACAGTAATTATACACTCCGGCAGACACATTCACTCTTTCGGCCATCAGTGTGTGGCGTTGTTAGTTTGAGTGGACACGTGGCTCTCTTTACTCCTTGCTGGCACCTTTAGTTTGAGTGAGCTGTCCATTTCGTGCCAACTCAGAAAAAACCTTTTATTTTAATGATTAATTAAACAAAATTAAGGTTGAAACCCTCCCTTAATTGAATTATGAACCTTCAAGGTCGCTTGTTGTTCAATGTAAGATAGTTTGCACGTTGAGAGAGTTAGAGAGCCCTAGCAGAGAGGTAATGGCATTGCTCTGAAGTCGTCACTCACTTGATCGTTGGAGGAATACTTTGCTAGTTTACTCGAAGAAGACAACCCATACCACCATAGCGATGATCACGCACTAGAGTCAGCGACGATCTTAAGGTAACATCTTTTGAACTTCCGACTATACCGATTATGATCAAACATGCTATTAGATCTTTGTTTAGTTACTAGTTAGTGATTGTCCAAAAAAAATGAGGGTTTTCTGGGTTTATTAGTGATTATGAGGGTTTTGTTTTCTTCGTAGATGTCAAGTAACATCACGCTCGTGTATCACCATAAGGGGAGGTTGGAAAGACATTCAAAAGGGGTTACAGTATACATTGGTGGTCAAGTGTCTTTAATACCGAGAGTCAATGTGGATACGTTGAACCTTTATTTCATGGAGGGGTTATTCAAGGATTTGAGATATATTCATTGGAAGGATTTTTACTGAGGAAAGCCTGATGCCGGGGGTGGTGTTTCTCTTAAGCTACTTAGGCTTGATAGGGATATGGTGAACATGTATGAGGATGCAATTAGAAATGATTATAGGGTGGTACATATGTATTGGGAGCATGCTGTAGACATTCCAACTGAGGTTGAGGTGGTTGACGTAGATGCAGAAAAGGTGCATACCTCTAAAATAGAACCATCCAATGTGAATACATATACCGTAATTTCACCTAGTGAGAGGATGAAGAAGAGGGCACAAAGGACTCTAAAACCAGCCAGGATTATGAGGCCAAGAAAACTAACAATAATAGTAGGGCAGAAATCATCCAAGACATCCTTAACTTCAACCAGAAGAACCAACCCAAGGGAAAGACAACAAAAAACCACACAATCTGATACAGCCACTAAAGCCCAATCCCAGCCCAAAACAATCTCACTCACAGCCCAAGTCCAACCCAAACAAGTTAATCCAGCACCTGTGGCCGAAGCCCAACACACACCACCTGTGGCCTAAGCCCAAACCACACAAACTAAACCACCAACACATTCTGAGGCTGGAACTCAACCACAACTCAACCTAACCTTGCACAAAATGAGGTCCCTACCCAGGAATCAAGAGAAAAACAAAAGAACAGAAGAAATTCTTACAAGAGGGCAGCTCCTAGTGGACAGGCCTTTGTGCAAGGAGGCAAAGGTGAAGCTCCAAAAATATCTGTCCCTCATACAACCAGTGAGTCTTCAGAGAGTGATGATAATGACTTTGATCCAGATTACCATCAATATGAGTCTGAGTAGCTGCACAGTCCTTATTCATCAGATTGTGATAGTGACTATGAGGCAGAGCGCACTGTTTGGCCTCAAGGAAACCCGAATGTTGCTTTTGGCTCAGTACATTTAGAGCTGGGGATAGAATTCGAAACTATGGACCAATTCAAAAGAGCAGTTAGGAAGTTCAATATACAAATTGGAAGAAGTATCATGTTTAGCCGAGTGGAACCTATGAAGTGTAAGGTAATTTGTTATGAAGCCAACTGTCCTTGGACTATCTACTGTTCAAGGTCTAATGAACCAAAGAGCTTTCAAGTAAAGACATTTGTCAACTAACATATTTGTGCAAGAAGCCACACCAACAAATCAGCTGATAGAAAGTGGGTTATTGAACAGTTGGAGGAGAAGTTGAGGGACCAAAGGGACTTTAAAACTGTTGAAGCTGAGGCATGGTTTAGGAGAGAGTTCAACGTAAGCATTAACTACAAGAAAATACAGAGAGCAATGAAGAAGGCAAGGAGAATATTGAGGGTTCGGAGAGGGAACAGTATGCTGAGTTGAGAGATTACATCATTTTCCTGTGCATGTTTTGTTTTTTGGTTATTAGGCTATTTGAACAACTTTGTGGATAAGGTTGTTTTGTTTATCATCATAAACTTTTCTCTTTTTTGGTGTCTGGTAGTATGTGATATGTTATATACATTATGACTTTGCCTCTTAATTAGGTATTTCTGCCTTATTTGAAAACTCAATGATTATAGTCATTACTCTGTCTATTTTGTTATTACAATGAAGCAGAGACTTCTAATTGAAAAGAAGTTGTTGGATATTATTATCTGTCTTTACAATAACAATGAGTTAGCTTGGTTATGAGTCACAAGCAATACTCATAAATTTGACAATTGCTTGTTTTGTCCCTAATTTACACAGGTTTACATTTCTTTGTGTTGTCAATAGTTGATGTTACACTAATTACAATATGTAATTCACAAGAACACAGAGCCTTTTTTTTCTTCCATTTATTCAATGAAACTTTGAAAATGATTACACATGATCCTCACTTCTAAGCATATATCATAAAAATTTATAATACACAAAAACCCAACCCCAAACAAATGCCCATAACCATATTCTTAATACACTTTATTTCACCCCTAATCAGATTAACTGTCTTTTGTAATTGTTGCACATCTTCTTCCAATTTTGTGGCACACTCTGTAAGTTCATTCATTTTCTGGTATGATTGTTTCGATGGCCTTTCTTCAGATACAACCTCTGTCCCACGTTTTTTGTTTTTCCTTCAACTTCGTCCAGCCAAACAAAATACTCACACCGATGTTCAGCACTATGAAAATTTGAGACAACAATCGGAGGAGGCGTGAAGAAGGAAACAAATGGATGAAAACCTAACGCCAGTAACAAGAAACAATGCAATTTCAAAACCTACCTCCCATAGAGGACATCACAGAAACAATTTGTCTGGATTCCACTCTATTCCAGACTTAAGTACCACAACTTCAATTTCGTGCAAACATTTGCCACTGTTGTAGTCAAACTTCTTCTTCTTCTTCTTGTTCCTCAATAACGAAGATCCGCCACCAATAACTGCCACAATTTAGGGATAAAGAGCTCGATTTTTCCTGGAGTGAGCCCATGTTCTTAGTTATTAGTTAGGGTGTTAGTATTTCAACACAGAGCATCTTCTTTCTGAAGATAAAAGAGAACGAAAGGTTTTAGCCTTAATTTTGTTTAATTAATCATTAAAATAAAATTTTTTTCTGAGTTGACACTAAATGAACAACTTACTCAAAGTAAAGGTGCTAACAAGGAATAAAGAGAGCCACGTGTCCACTCAAACTAACGACGCCACACGCTGATAGCCGGAAGGGTGAATGTGTCCGCCGAAGTGTATAATTACTGTGCATGCGTGACTCATTAAATGATTGAAGTGTATTTATGTCCAGCGTATGAACTTTCAAGTGTAATTTTGTCCCTTCTTCCTAATAATAATAATAATACCTACATACCTTTATTTTAAAAATTATCTATGTATATATTATCTTAATATCTAGAAATGTTTTATTTAAATTTTGTTTTAAAGATATTTTTAAGATGAAAAAATATATTACTGTTTATC
>NC_029792.2:111889796-111895275 GCF_000816755.2 Arachis ipaensis | reverse complement strand
AACTCAAAATTCAAAAGATAATTTTATCCTTATGATCTTAATTTTTAAGTGATACAACTTTTTCATTCTCTTTTTTATCTATCCTTTTTTCTCTTTTTTTTTTCTTCTTTTTTTCGTCTCTTTACTTTTGTTTTATTTTCACTCTATCATTTAGAGATTTAAATTTCAATAACTCTCTATTGATTAATTTTTTTTGTGGTGTTTTTTTGTGTGGGTGTTTTAAATTCGGTATTATAGATTTTCTAGATCTAAAAGAAAATATTTGAAAAAAAAACTTTTTATTCATAAAAATATTTACAGATCACTAAAATGTTTAGATGGAGAAGAAAAAAGAATTTCTTCTATTGCAATATATCTGTGTAGATTTATAAACAAAAGATTTAAATTTGTTTATATTTCTACTTATTAAAATTATTTGTAATTAAATATTGTGTCTCTTTTTAGTTTATAGTTCAACATAATAAATATTTATATTCCTTTTAAATTGTAGAACTAATTTTTCTTTTTGTTATTTATAAATGCCGGTTAATTATTATTTTTATGAGTGAAAGTTTTTTCTTCCGTATAATTAAAAATTAAAAAAGAAAACANTTTGGTCCACATTCCTTCAATTTATAATTGATTATTCCCAGCGAAACCACCTCATCATGCCATCGTGGTATTATCATAATTCATTGACCTAACTTCCACATCCCACATTTTTGTACAACCAAAAGCTATGCAACATCTTGAAGACTGTACTCTCTACTCTATGAAGTTTGAAATATGCACAGTGCAAGAAGAGAATGTTAAAATTAAAGCTTCCGTTTATATATCTAACACAACGCAAGTTAACTCCTTGTATTCCTCCTAATCCTTGGAGTAGGCACAGCCGCATCACGGCCTGTTTTTAACAAGGCTTGACGATCCTTGATTGTTTTATCAAATAGCCTGTTCTCTGGATTCTCGGCATAGCACACATAATAACAACTCACACAGGCATGAGGCACTGCCATGGCTATCCTAGTCTGCATTGTCAGCAAGTTCATACATAATGTTAGTGGTTCGTCACATGCCAATAAATTATGAATTTGACAATGATGTTCTTTTTTTATTTAATTGGTTTTGGTACACTATATATTATATTTTAATTGGAGATAATCTTATTCGACCATGTGAGATACCACAGGCATATAAAGAATATAACTCTCTTGGAATAGAACCGATTTTTCTATCTCCAACTCGAGGAAAAGGAGTATCTATTATTACAAAAGGATATGTATTGGTTGGTAAGAATATAAAAAAAATCAACTAATAAATCAATTTGTATAAAATATATATTAGAATACAAAATACACAATAAAAAAATAATATATTACGCAAAAGTCCCAAAACGAATAATGTTATATGTATATCTTCATTCATATTTATATATTCTGATACTAATAAATTGAATCAATATGATTTGAATTAGTAAGGTTTCATGTAAATCGATGTTAATAGATTTGATTTACTTAGGAATGAAATTTGAAACCTTACTAATTCGAATAATATTGATTCAATTTAGTATCAGAAAGTATCAGAATATATAAATCGAATTCAATCAATTCGAATTATATAGAAATATGAATGGAGACATACATGTATAGTTATTCGTTTTGGGATTTTTGTGTAATATAGGTTGGTACTTGGTTTAATTAAGTGTTTTACCCTAAATTAAACACTATATGTATTGCCGTATAAATTCATAGTGGTTGATTTGGTTATTGATTTTTTATGTACGTAGCATTTTTTATTTAATAATAGAATAAAATGACAAATAAATTCTTGAAGATTTACATTTTGGATAGATTATTCCCTAAAAAAAGTATTAATAAAGTCTTTCAGGACAACAAACATGGACAAGTTACTTCAAATTAAAACCTTCTATCCTAATCATAGAGACTAATTTAAAGATAGTGTGTCTACCTCTGTTATCTTAAAAGACTTTATTGGAAATTTTTTTTAGGAATTAATATATCCGAAATATAAATTTCCAGAGATTTATTTGTCACTTTTCTCTTAATAATAATATACTGAAAATAAAATTTTCTTTTCACACGTTCGACCTTGAAACTTTACCATATGTGATGGAGGAAGAAAAGCTTTACACCATAGAGAAAATAAAAATTATTGGACTGGTCTTAAATTTTTTGAAAATTTAGCTGTCATGAGTATATTTGATGTAAATCGAAAATTTTTGGAACAAAATTAAAACAATATAAATTTAAGAATATTTTAAAACTTTTTACCAAATCTTAGGGACAAAATATATATTTTACTCATTTTTTTTTCTACTATTAATTATCAAAAACTTAATTTATTACTTAGCAGTTCAATTAGATTCCTTAATTTAATCATTTTGAACCAAACAAATAGTAATGAAAAGAAAAGGTAGGTCAAACAAAGGGTACCAACCAAAAGGTATCCAATGAAGAATGTGAGGAGTGACAAAGTGGCTGTGAAACTTCGGTGCACATGATAGGTCCAAGCAGCCGCCACAATGACACATATAGAACCGCTGCAAACTCCAGTAAGAAAACAAATTGAGCTTGTTATATCTGAGTCAACAATCGGCACCATATCTTCCTTCTCAAAAAGGGCCCAAGTATCTTGAGATGCCATTACAAAACCTTTTCCATATGCTGCTATCTGTTAACATGAATTATTAAAATCCAGATAAGATCCAAAAGTAATTTAAGTATGCTTTCCGTTCTTTATTAATTGTCACCTTGGCTTTTTGGTTATTTGGAGATATTTATATCTAGATATATTCACTTTTTGATGCACCAAAAAAGTGTAGGTGGCATTTAATTAAGAACAAAGGATAAATAATAGGCGCATTCTAAGATGCTTATGCTATGGTGGCTACAGTATCTTAAGAAATGTTGCTAAAATTAAAATTACGTTTTTTTATTATTTAACAACGCTTTAAAAATATTACTAAAGAAAAAAGAGTTACCAAAATATAAAAAAAATGTGACTTTAATCTTAATAACACTTATATATAAGCCATGATAGCCACCAAAACGTTCTCATACTAGAATTTGACTAAATAACTTCCTAAATCATGAATTTTTATCATGCATTCAAGCTTAATAATTTATTAAGTTGATTAAATTGAGGGAAGAGGATCACTTTCACAGCACCAACTATGAGAATGAGATAGTGATTGCTAGGTAATACCTTCAGAACAAGGGAAAATTATTACAACACTATTTGAAACCCAGTAGGGACCACATACAAACAAGAATCTAAAGAGTACCAAAAGATCAATAATTTTTTGTGAAATAACTATTCAATTTACAAATAAAAGTAAAAACTTTTATTTCAATGAAAAAAATATTTAATGCAAATTCCTGTCCTCACTCTGAAACCAGATAAATGTTGGCTGCTTAGGTAGAATGAAAATTCAATTTTAACATTTAAGAAATACAGATTCCATTCTTATCTGGAACCAGCCAAATCCTGAATATCAGGCTTCAATTTTAACACTAGTCAAAGGAGTAATTTAGTTCCAAACTTACCAATAAAGGATTATTTTCTATGACAATTATCATGGAAGAACAAAAACTCTTCCAGCATACCCAAAAGCATTGATTCTTTTGACAACCTACCCAAAAGTCGAGTAATTTTGTTGGCGACATGAACTTTCGTGGATAATTTTCCTTAAGGCTTCTGAATATTTTGGTTCTTCCATAGATAATATTGGCAGAGACATAGTATTTGTGCATAATTTCGGTACTTTATTCCTAATCAAAGACTAACAATTCATAAACACCAAATGACATAGATTCATTATGTAACATAGTAATATGCAGATTATGAGTAGCTACTAGCTATTACTAATGACGAAGACTTTCATGCAGTTGTCTTCATGAGAAGTTGATAATTGAAAACTGTTATATGATTTTTGACACGTTTGACTAAATTATCATCTAACTATTTTCAACTATCAACTTCACAAGTGCATGTAGTTTTCACCATTACTAATTTATTTTGCAAAATTACCTGTACATATGCCCAGCCATTGCCATTTCTAAAAATCGATTCCATGACATTGAGGCAACAATGAGCACAACAGAACATGAACTCATCTTCCCCCTCAAGCAAATTCAGAGCCCTGGCAACAATTCTCAGTGCTTCAATTGCAGGAACAAACAGAGACCCCAAACAAGCACTTCCAAGATTCCGAGTCATTGCTCTGAGGAAGCAGAATTGGGTACTAGACTGCATTCCCCTCAAGTAATACAATGCAATAACCCTGCTAACTGTGATGTTAACCACATTCCTCATAACCTCTGTGGTCCAAGCCAAGCTCAACACCAAGGCAATGATAATCAAAGGTGGGAAATAGAAATTCAATGACCCAATCACTGCCAGAATCCACAAGGATATCCACAAGAACCCGGCCACGAGCATCTGATATGTAGTCTTGTTCAAGTCGCGAAATTTAGCCGCAGGCTGAAGTGAAAGACTCAAGACTTTGCAGCAAAACTTGATCCTATGACTAACCCAACAAGCATACAAGCCGTTTCCGATTGCGAATGCAATGAAACACACACCAACAGCATCAGAAGGAGGCATCTGGAAACAAATTAATAGAATCCCTGCGGCGAGCGACATAACAAAAGTGCACCATAATATGAAATGGACCATAAAAGTGGGCCATTTCCTGATTGCTTCTTGCCAAACAAATGCAAGAATGATGCTCATGAAAGATGCAGCTTCCACTTGAGGAAGCAAATACTTTAAAACATTTTTTTCTTTTCTTTTCATGGAAGAATCTGATGCTTGGATGAGACCTTGGACCCCCTTGAACACAAGAAAACAGACAAGAACAATTGCCAAGAACATATGCAGAACAAAGAGAAACAAGGATATTCTGTTGGTATATTTTTTGGAATTCAAAGTCACCGGTTGATGCTGCTGAAAAAAGGAAACAACAAATAAACAGAATCAACTAATTAAAGCTTAAAAAGGTAAAACATGTTCCAAAAATGCAAGTTACGTACTTGATGTTGTTGTTGTGGGATAGGAATGGGAGATGGAGTTGGAATAGAACGAGAAGGAGGAGGAGGAGGAGGGTGAGAGCGTTGAGATTGATGAGAAGGAGGAGAAGGAGCTGCAACTCTGGTGTTACTGTTAATCACTATCCTTAAAGGGTTTGTTGGGTTCAACCTGTGGAACATTCGGAGCTGAAATTCTTCTTCATGGTTGTTATTATCACGCTGCTGATTATTACCTTCATTTTCATGGTGAATCACTCTCTCTTCAAAACCCACTTCACCTTTCTCCAAATCCTCAATTATCTTTGCATCCCTTTCTCTCACTTCAACTTCATTCCCAGTTTCATTCCTTCTCTCAACCACCTACCACATACCCAAAAAAATTAGAACGAACGAACTTTGCAGATATAAATAGCAACCTGTTTAAAAAAGAAAATGGAAATTTCATTACT
>NC_029792.2:111888612-111889745 GCF_000816755.2 Arachis ipaensis | reverse complement strand
CCTATGGTGGTGATGCGTGACGGTGTTGGTGCTTTGGAATATTATTGTTGATGATGTTGGTGTTGTGGAATTTGGTAGATGACGTTACTGGCTTTCATTGTTGTTTTCATTTTGGACTTGGATTATCAAATTTTTGTTTATTTACACCGTGCCTCGGCATAAAGTGCAGTAATAATGCCACGTAGGACCCACGAGGGGTTTTGTGGAACCAACGCGATGCAGTAGAGAGTGGAGGGACGCGCCTGTGGCTGCGGGACACGCCACAGGGCAGACAGCAACTTGTTCACGTGTCAGAAAAAAGTGAAAAACACAGCACGTGGGAATGGGGCTCGTTGTGTGGTTTTGTTAGGTGGATAGGATAAAGAGACTTTAGTCTTTAGGTCATTAAGGACGTGCGTCCTTCTCACTTCTCAGTCTCACACGAATTTTATTTTTTAGGTAATTGGCACGGTTGATATATGATGATATGAAACTTAGAATGAAAAAATTATATGGAAAACGAATTTGTGATTTGCAAGGAAATAGTGTTTACTGTTTAGTGAATTTCTAAAATATGGCGAGTAAAATGAAAATACTAAAGATGTCGAAGAATTTTAAAATTTTTTATTTTAAAGATATAAATTCATTTGGACAATTTTATTATTTTTTATGAAGAGTGTTAGGAGCAATAAATTTTATAATTTATAGTTATTAATTAGTCATTATTAATATTTTTATAGTATTAGATTTTATATAATGCTATAAAATTGTTTATTTTTTTTGTTAGTTAAATGCTCACCAAATTTTAATAAAATTGTTGGCCTGATAGACTTTTTTTTTTTCAAGTTTTCTAGACGAGTATGTAAGAAATATTTTTAGTCTATTATCAAACTCATCACAAATATCTATCATCAAGATAAGTTGAGTTCGAACATTTTTCTTTTAAGGTTGAAGAACCTTATTCAAACACATGAAATTTGAAGAAAACTATGAAATTACTGATCAAAATTAAGATGAGGATGAAGTTAATTGCACTCTCATGGCAAACATGACATATTTTTTTCTAAACTAAAATAAAAGAAATTTTAATTTCGAAAAAAAATTCTATCTTTAATTTTTAAAATCTTTTTTTTTTTTTTAGGAAAAGTTTGCCT
>NC_029792.2:111878773-111888592 GCF_000816755.2 Arachis ipaensis | reverse complement strand
AACCTCCGACGAACTTCACATAATGTGTGAAGTAGGGGTGAGTACGGGTCGGTTTGGTTCGGGTTCAAGGTGAAATTAGAATTGAATCGATCAAAATATAATTGTTTCAGTTTGGTTCGGATTTGCATTTTTTGTGTATGTACCCGAACCAAACCAAATCGATTAAGAACGGATTGGTTCGGTTCGGATAATTGGGTATCCGATGACTTTGAAATTTATAAGAAAACCAAATTTTTATCTTAAAAATTCAACAAGTACAATAAACATGTAACATTAATATAAATAATCTAAACATGTTAAACACCAAATATATTAAAAACTAAACTCATTAAAATTCAAATATATTAATAGTGAATAATCTCACTAAAAACCACTAAAAGTCATATATATATATATATATAATATATGATCGGGTTCACGGGTTAGTTCGGATTCTGCACCCTCAGAACCGATACCCGAACCAATCACTAACAAAGGCCATTGGTTTGGTTCGGGTTGAACCCAATTACCCGTTGGTTCCAGAACCAATTTAATTGGTTCGGTTCGAGTTCGTGTAAGGCCCACATCGGTTGGAGAGGGGAACGAAGCATGCCTTATAAGGGTGTGGATACCTCTCCCTAGCATGACGCGTTTTGACGAGTGAGTGTGGGGGGCTTAGGCTATCATCCCTATCGTCAAAGGCAAAACCGTGAGGTCTTGTGTGCCAAAGCGGACAATATCGTGCTAGCGGGTGGTCTGGGCTGTTACAGACATCGGTTGGAGAGGGGAACGAAGCATGCCTTATAAGGGTGTGGATACCTCTCCCTAGCATGACGCGTTTTGACGAGTGAATGTGGGGGGCTTCGGCTAGCATCCCTATCGTAAAAGGCAAAACCGTGAGGCCTTGTGTGCCAAAGCGGACAATATCGTGCTAGCGGGTGGTCTAGGCTGTTACAGATGGTATCAGAGCCAGAACCCGGATCGATGTGCCAGCGAGGGCGCTGGACTCCCTTAGGGGGGTGGATTGTAAGGCCCACATCGGTTGGAGAGGGGAACGAAGCATGCCTTATAAGGGTGTGGATACCTCTCCCTAGCATGACGCGTTTTGACGAGTGAGTGTGGGGGGCTTCGGCTAGCATCCCTATCGTCAAAGGCAAAACCGTGAGGCCTTGTGTGCCAAAGCGGACAATATCGTGCTAGCGGGTGGTCTGGGCTGTTACAGTTCGGACAGGTAATCGGGTACCTGCTATCCGTGCTCACCCCTAGCGTGAAGTTCACCTACTTTTCGGCGAACTTTACCACACTCGTCTAATTAAATACACGTTATAAATAAAAAAATGATACCTTTTGTAAATAAAAATGTCATCTACCTCCATTGAATATCTATAATAATTTTTTGAGAAAAGGACAAATAGGTCTTTGACCTTTTGTCCGGCGGACATTTTCGTCCCTGACCATTGAAAAATACTTTTAAGTCCTTGACCTTCACAAAACTTGGACGGATCAGTCCCTCCGTCTAAATGCCTCTATCAGGGACTGATCCGTCCAAATGCCTCCGTCAGGGACTAATCCGTCCAAGTTTTGTGAAGGTCAGGGACTTAAAAGTATTTTTCAATGGTCAGGAACGAAAATGTCCATGGGACAAAAGGTCAAGGACCTATTTGTCATTTTCTCTAATTTTTTTTTATTTTCTACATGTGTTATTGACCATTAACATATGCTCATAAGTCATAACTAGAAAATTACTTATTACAAACAAATTTACAGATAAATTTAATTTTTATTACAGATGAATTTTTTGTTACCAACAAAATTTGTCCCTCTATAAAATATTGGCTACAATATTAGCTATGTAATGTTGGCTCCTAAGATTCTTTTTATATTTTTTTTTTGTCGGATGGATACAATTTCCAATCTTAAACATTACAAACTCACTCACATCATATTCACACACACAACATTAAGAATTCTATCTACCATTTAGTATCAGTCAAGTTTTAAACCCGAGTACACTTATTGCAAAATATAGAAGATGATAGATGACCACTAAACCAAAATCTTGCGTGCTATTATTATTTCTATTTAGTGGCGCAAATTCATTGGTGTTTAATGAGTAAACAAAATTTGAACCCAAACTCATTCTTAAAAGAATCTCTCGGTTCCGGTCAAAGACCACCAAAAGAGGCCCCTTACAAAAATGTTATCAATTTAAACTTGAGATTAAATGTGAATCGTTACACCTAATACAAGTAATAATATCTTACAAGTATGCTTTATTCGAAAATCCACTACAGCTTTTGCCAATGTCCATTTTTTTTAGATGGTTAAGTACAAACTCGACTCGAAATAATAAAAAAAAAAGAAACAACTAATGAACACTACTAATCCCTTTCAGCATTGCCATCAAGAATCGGCAGCCCCCCAAGGTTATTTCTACAAAAATAACAAAGTATGAAAGTAAAACATACAATCGTATCATGAAATATCCAATTAGCAAAAGATTCTTAATCAAGTCCCAGCATGCATTTCTAATATATCATATTTTTTTCACTAATTCTTCACACATGGTCGCATACCAGTACACAAGCCACCTTAACACCACATAAACATTATTGACTCCAATTTATCCACAACATATTGTTGTTTATCATCATTTGATCCAATTATTGTTATCCTTGTATACTACCTGCACATTCTGAAATAATTGGATTAAATTTTTTATTTTATTTCTCAAGAATCTTGATTTCCAATTTGTTCTCACTTTTTCTTTAATCCAATCAACAATATTTTTTCTGCTCACTACCATTGTAATTTTTTTCTCATTAGCACTAACATCTTTAAGCAATAATTGGATTACCTCTTGTAACCCTTGAATGCTTCTCCTACTCCATTTTCTTTCATAATGTTCCCAATAAAACACCTCACTTCACCACAATTATTTGTCAAGTACCTACCAACCGCAAAGCTATTTATTTTTGGTATAAATCTTACACATTGCCACCAAATTCAAAGTGATCCTTCTTCCTCCTTTTTACACTTAGTTATTTTTATTTTGTTTTCTTTCCTAACACATCATAGTTTAACATTGTTGTTAACTTGCTCTCACCCGTTATTTCAACTTGTCACCCTATTTTCAAACACTCTTAAGTTACAAAACTTCCATACAACCCATATAATCGCAACGAAAAGAATTATTCATCTCCTCTTTTTAAATTTATGTATCTTTTGATTCATTCAACTTTCAAACAATGAGGTAATGTCTTTATATTCTACCCACAAAACATTCTTCCAACATAATGACAACCACCACAACTTAGCAACAAAATTACAATGCACAAATAAATGATTTACAGTCTCAACTTCAATATCACAGAACACATTTTTATTTTTACCAAGTTGTATGATGTTTCTTCTCATTAGTACATCTTTTGTGTTTAGTCCCCCTGTTAAGACAAATCATGCAAGTATTTTCACTCTTGGAGGCACCATTCCACGCCAAGCATCATCAAAAATATGTTTCATTGTGTTAGGATTTGGTTGAATTAGTCCCACATTACTTAGGATAGCAAATGGAGTGGGTGGCCTAGGCTATAAATATGAGACTAAGTTCTCCATTTGTTTTTGCACCAGTCAGAAATACTTTAAGCTTGTATCTGATTTTTCTTTTCCTCTGTACTCTTTGATTAGAGAGTGTTGTGAGGTGTAGTTAGATATTTGCTTTGAGAGAGTGTGGGTGTACTGGGGTGCCGGTGTTAGAGAGAAAGAAGTCTATGTGTTGTAACAATTTTCACATAGTAATATTCTCTGGTTGTCATTTGACAACGGCTGTGGTTTTTTCTCCGGTAATTGGAGTTTCCACGTTAAAATTCTTGTGTTGTGATTGTGACTATTTTATTTCTTTGTCAAAGGTGTTTTCTCAAGGGGGAATGGTGTCTTATTCCCAACAAGTGGTATCAGAGCTTCGGTTCGGTGAGATTTATTCTTAGTATGCTCTGTGGTTGCAGCCTAGTCTGACCTTCCACATCAGAAAAGAATTTTGTCTTGTGGCTTGAGGTTGATCTTTGGTTGCTGTTGTTGTTGCTGGAAGAGTGCAGTTTGGAAAGGTTCTGGCTAAGGAAAGACCTGGTATTTAAGTGTGTCCATTGTGACCCACCTCTCTTTCCTGGGGACCCTTCCTAGTGCACGGTTGAGTTATATTATTCCAGTATACAGTTGCAACAATGTCAGAATATTCAAGTGCTGTGAAGCTTGAAATAGAGAAATTTGATAGAAGAATCAATTTTGGCTTGTGGCAAATACAAGTCAAGGATGTATTGATACAATCAGGTTTGCACAAGGCGTTGAAGGAGAAGATCTCTGGTGGAGTATGATAGTTCTCTGAACTATGATTGTCGGTATAGACAATGGAAGCAAAGAATTGTCGGTGTTGACAATGGAAGCTGAAGATGTGAGACTATTTCAATCAAGGTGGAGATTGTTAGGATTTGGTTGAATTAGTCCCACATTGCTTAGGATAGCAAATGGAGTGGGTGGCCTAGGCTATAAATATGAGGCTAAGTTCTCCATTTGTTTTTGCACCAGTCAGAAACACTTTAAGCTTGTATCTGATTTTTCTTTTCCTCTGTACTCTTTGATTAGAGAGTGTTGTGAGGTGTAGTTAGATATTTGCTTTGAGAGTGTGTGGGTGTACTGGGGTGCCGATGTTAGAGAGAAAGAAGTCTATGTGTTGTAACAATTTTCACATAGTAATATTCTCTGGTTGTCATTTGACAACGGCCGTGGTTTTTTCTCCGGTAATTGGAGTTTCCACGTTAAAATTCTTGTGTTGTGATTGTGACTATTTTATTTCTCTGTCAAAGGTGTTTTCTCAAGGGGGAATGGTGTCTTATTCCCAACACATTGTTGGCATCTCAAACTCTTTCTGCCCCACCACACTATTGAAGGACCTTGTCGAGTACTTTTCATTGGAGTTGTATATCCATGTCAAGCTGTCCTTAATATCTGCACACAGAAAAATGCTATATTCAAGGATTAATCCAAAGTAAAAAGGCAAGAGATTTCATAATATTATTTGGATTTTAATTCCGAATGGCATTGACATTCTTAAGATTCAAAGGATAGTGAGATGCCAAAATTATTCAGAGTTTCAGTGTTGCTAACCCCACTTTGAGATAGACAGGAGCTTAACTAAGCACTCAACTCTCATGCAACTTCATATCTTATGTTGATATTAGTTTTGGTTGCTTGAGGACAAGTAACAATTCAAGTTTGGTGTTGTGATGTGTGAGCATCTTTCCTATCTTTTCCTAGTGAATTTGCATTCGAATTTGTTAAGTTTAATCAAGATTTAAGTACTTTTAAGCCACTATAGATGCTACTTTGAGTCGTGTGCAATTTGGTTTATTTCAGGTAGCATTCGGACGGATTTGACAGAGTTCGTGTAGAAGAAAAGGAAGAAAGTGGATGATGTTGTCAACCCTGACCTCCTTACACTCCAACGAGCATAACTTGAGCTACAAAGGTCCGATTAACGCGGTTCTAGCGGCATTAGAAAGCCAACTTTCAGAGCTTTCCAACTATATATAATAGTTAATATTTTTCTTCGGGAATCACGCCACCAAACACCATCAAGGTGGCATCAAACTTGGAATTGTCAAAGTTTGACACCAAGATCAAGAAAAACTCCCAATGCGTGCTGCCTTGGTGGCGTCAAACTTGGGATTTCCAAGTTTGATACCATGATCATTACAAACTCCCAATTCATGGTGCCTTGCAGTGACGGATCTAGAAATTTTATAAGAGGGGAATCAAATTAAATATAAAATAAATTAAAATATAATATAACAAAAAGTTAACAAAATATAATTTATAGTATATAGGTTAAAATTAATAATTATATTATATAAAAATCAACATTCAACTACATACTTTAAGTTTTTGTATTTTTAAATTTGTTCAGCGATATTTCATATAACTAAAATTATCAATTTATTATCTGGAATAGATTTTGAAGAATTCTCTTTTTCAACATATACAATCATATAATAATCTGCTAAAAATTCATTTTTTTATCTTGTTTTAATAATTTTTATTGTTTAAAAAGTCTATTCAATTATTATTGTTGTCATAGAAAAAGTCAAAATAATTTTTTTTTATAGTTGTTGATTTTTTACATTAATTCAAACCTATATTTTTCAATAAATTTTTAATTATTTATATATTTATAAGCTTTTATTAATTTTTAAAGCTATTTTTTGATTCCGCCTCTGGTGCCTTGGTGGCGCTAAACTTGGGAAATCCCAAGTTTGGCGGCTTGGCGCCAGGATGAAGAACTAGTGATTATTAGACATGGGTGGAGTGGCACCAATGTTGGCCCAGCCCAAGTTTGATGTCAGCTTTGGAAAAGTCAGTGGTCCCCACGTCTCTGCCACCAGCAACGAAGATCTTCTATGTATTTTGATTAAAATTTATTTTATTTTACAATAAGAAAAGATATTATTTGTTTTAGAAAATATATTTTACATTAATTAGGATTAGATATAAAAAGAAAAAAATTCAACCCTTCGCATATCCTCTTCTCCTCTTCAGCACTTTCACACTTTTTCTCTGCTAGGATTTTTTTGCACTATGAGCTACTAAACCTCCATTGTTAAGGTTAGAAGCTCTATTTATCTTGATGGATTAATATTATTTGTTCTTCTACTTTTTGATTAATGCATTGATTTATATTCAAGGATTGATTTCGTTCTTCATTTTAGGGATTAGAGTATATTGAAAGATAACTCTTTTTCTATTTGAATTCCTTTTGAATCTTGAAAAGGTTATATCACTGGAATTATAGCTTGAAATCAATTCCTCATAATTCTCTAATTATCAGGATTTAACGCGATATGTGACATATAATCGACTTATTTTTTTGGGCTTTTTGGATTTTGTGTGGTTTATAAACTAGGATTTGAACTTAACCCTTCTAATTAGATTAAGTGACCAAGAAATTGGCGGTTGATTGAGTTAGAGGAGGATTAAATTACCAAAGAATTAGAGTCTAATCACTTAAAGTTTGCTATGAATTGAATCTTTGCATGATTAAGGTAGAAGACAAGAATTGTTAATCCGGAAATTTAAATATCTCTGACACCTTAACTATCTTTATCATATTTCTTTCTTAACCAATTTTAGTTTATTCTTATTTAATTTTCTATTTTTATGTTATTTGCTATTGAAACCCTAAATTTTGATTGTCTGACTAGAATAATCATTTAACTATTGTTGCTTGATCCATTAATTCTCGTGGGATTGACCCTCACTCACCTGAGGTATTACTTGGTACGACCCGGTGCACTTGTCGGTTCAGTTGTGGACATTCGAATTCCGCACCAATGTCTGAGTATGATTATGATGGAAATGAAATAAAGACTCGATTTTTGAAATACTTGGGTAAGATGCAAGGTTTATGGCTTAGTCCCACTTGCTCCGGGTTAAGATTTTTAAAGGATTGTGGTTTTGACTATGATTGGGAACGTTATTGGAATTTGATTTGTGTTTGGCAAGGACGGTGGTCTTATCCCGCTTGGATGATTGACATTCCAAGAGAAGGTGACAAGCACTCTCCCTTTGAGACGGTGACATGGCACTCTCCCTCTGAAACCAGCTTGTGATAAGCTTGAAATATTCCTCTTGGGGATGTGGTGGGTCGTTCCGCCCACGTTCCTTTTGAACTCTCTCTGAGACAGTGACAAGGTACTCTCCCTCTGAGACAGAATAATACCTCCAGTGAGAAGGTGATAGGGCATTCTTCCTCTAAGACCGGAATATTTTTTCTTTTGGGGATGTGCAACAGAGAGACCAATGTCCGGGTTAGCTACCGAATGTGTCGGATTTTGGCAGTTTAACCGACACATGAGCTCATGGCCAGTAGGACAAACATGCATCATACCACAATTTTTTGCTATTGTTTGGGTGTGCTTAAGTATTTTGGTTTGTCTATCTGATGAATTCTGTTTAACTGTTAATTGTGGTACTTGCTGTAGCTGCTCTCTAATTGTGTTTTTCTTGTATTGTTTGTACTTGTGATCGATTTTATTTTGAGACCGAGTATTGAATTGATTATATGTTGAGTCGGAGGCTATGGTTGGTAAGTTTGGATTGATTGATCATTCGGCATATATTGAAATGTTATGCGATTTATTGAGATTGGAACTTTTTATAAAGAAAGATATGAAGTTGGATTTTCAGATTATTTATATGTTGATGTTTGAATAGATTCATAAGACGAACGATAATCACTGTGGTTGAAATTCATACTCTTCTTTATACGTATCCTCTTATAACAATTCTGAACTTCTCTGGTGAGATCATGTGGTTAGATTCACACCCCCTTGCAGATTTCTCTTTTCAGGATGGACGAGAATTTTTATGTATTTTCTTTTGCGCCTCCGGTTGTGTTGTAAATTTATATATTAGTTATAGTTTTTTCCTCACCTTTGTTATTATATTTCTGTAAAGAGGGATAGGAGTTATAAAGATGCGTATGTTTATAATATTTGTAAGTTACTTGTATGAGAAGTCTCGTATGTTTATATAGTGTGTGCCAGAAGCATGACATTCTGATAGTAAGGGTGCTATAGAAATTGCTTTGCTTCTTAATTTGTTAACCAATTTGTGCAAATGTGCAATGTTGTTTGATTTTTGTGTAAACGAAGAGATATATTTCGTGATAGTTAGATGACTAAGACAATTGAAGTATTAAAAAGTAGAGAAATTTCTAGTGAACGTAGTTTAAATCAAGAAATAGCTTTAAAAAGAATTGGAGATACTAGATGAGGTTCACACTATGAAACTATACTTAGATTAATTTCTTTATTTTCTTTCATGGTCAATGTTCTTGAATATGTTGAGGAAGATAGAAATAATTCAGAACAAAGAGCTGAAGCGTGTCATTCAATCTTTTAAATTCATTTTCAACTTGCACTTGATGAAAAATATCCTGAGAGTTATTAATGAGTTATCTCATGCATTACAAAAGAATGATCAAGACATTGTAAATGCCATGTCATTGGTTAAAGTGTCTAAGCAATGGTTGCAAAATATAAGAGATGATGGTTGGTCTTTTTTACTTGACGAAGTCTTACTGTTTTGTGACAAACATAATATTACTATTTAAAAAATGGATGATATATTTGTGTCACAAGGAAGATCAAGACGCAAAGCTCAAAAGATCTCAAATTTGCATCATTTTCATGTTGAGATATTCTATCAAGTAGTTGATAGATAACTTCAAGAACTCAATAATTGTTTTACAGAGGTAAACACTTAATTGCTTCTTTGCATAACTTGTCTGAATTCAAGACACTTATTTTTTGTATTTGATAAGGAGAAGTTGATCTAGCTAGCTCAATTCTATCTATTAGAATTTTCTTCCACTCAACTTTTGGCACTTGATAGTCAACTTGAGAACTTCATATTAGATGTGCATTCTGATCATCAATTCTCGGACTTAAATGGAATTGGTGCTCTTTCTCAGTAATTGGTTGAGACTCAAAAAAATATTATTTATCCATTAGTATTTTTTCTTTTGAAGTTAACTTTAGTTTTTCTTGTAGCAACTACATCAGTTGAAAGAACTATTTTTTCTATGAACATCATAAAGAGTCGGCTTCATAACTGTATTGAAGATGAATTTTTTAAATAATTATTTAGTGACATATATAGAAAAAGAGACATTTGATTGTATTGACAATTAAAAAATTATTCAATTTTTCAAAATATGAATCCCAAAAGAATGAAATTCTAAATTATTTGTTATTATTTTGAATTATCATTATATTATTTTAATTTATT
>NC_029792.2:111874878-111878760 GCF_000816755.2 Arachis ipaensis | reverse complement strand
AATTTTCTGGATTTATCGCTGATGAATAATACTATTATGAGATTGGATAAGGGAAAAGGACTTGGATTGAGTGAGGCTTGGGAGAATTTTATTCATTATATATAATCCTTGTCTTATGAACGAGTTAAGGCCTTGTCAAGTTAAGTCTCTGAATATAATGGTTGTTAAATGAGATATGATTAGTGTGGGGATGGCGGTTTTGTCCTGCCTATAGTGAATGATTGTTCCAGTAACGAATTATGATTATTATTATGATTAAGATATGACAATTGATTAGCAAGGACATGGTTTTTGTCCCGCTTGCATTACCGAGAAGACACTTGCACCTAGCAAGGATGGTGATTTTGTCTCGCTTGCTCAGTGTTGTGGTGGGCAAGTGAGATTGAGGAATTTTTCTCTTGTTGCATCGAAAAATTGGGTAGAATGTTGAAGAGTCTTTTCGATTCAATTTTGAAATTATGGTGTGAACGAGTTGGGTTGAGAATTTTCTTTCTTGTTGAATCACAGTCTCTCTGATCGTAAAGGTAGCCAGACACTCTTCCAGATAACGCTGCCTCCAAGAGAAAGTGACATGACACTCTTCCTCTAAGATCGGCTTGTGATAAGTGCATGATATTTCTTTTGAGGATGTATGACAGAAAGTATATACAGGTTAGCTACTAGATATGTCAGGTCTGATAATGTAACCGACACATGAGTTCACATCCAATAAAACAGGTATGCATCATATGCATTCATTTGATTTGTTTGGGTGTGTTTGGTTTGCTTACTTATTAATTTATTTGCTACTTATACTACTTGAACTATTTGTACTTTATTGTGATTGTTGTTGGATGTGTTGCTTATGTTTATTTCCCTTAAATAGATAAGGTAAGATGAGATGATGCTTAAAATTGGTGATTTGGTAATTTTGAAGGTTGGCATGATCAATTAACGAGGAATGCATTACGATGGTGTTGGTTAAATATTGATATGTAAGATGTTTGCTCTAAAGTTCTTAGCTTGGTAATTTGGATTCGTTATCCTAATGAAAATTTTTGGGTTCTCACCTGTTGTTATTTATTTCTCTTTTTCAGATCTCAGCGGACTTCTGTGATAACCAAGTCGATTTGACGGGTTCCTACTTTTTTGGAGTGACTAGTCTAATCTTAATGGTCTCCTTTCATTACCTACCATGTGTATTTGTAGTTTGAAAGACAGAAATTTTGTGCATTTATGATCTGTTTAAAAAATTATTTAGAATCTTGTATATGTACTGTTATGTACTAAATAATTTGTATTAATTAGATTCGAAATTATTATTTAAAATCCTTACTAGTGCCAAGTCTATTTTACTCTAGTATAATATATATGTGTATACAAAAAATGGCTCACAAGCTCCTACTTACGTATCGTTAATATCATTGATATATTAAATTAAGAGTTACAGGTTAAAGATCACCATAATGTTCTAACTAATATCTGATTATGACCTAAATATAATGGGTTTATTAGTTAAGGTGTTACACATTTCCCATCTGTCTCTACTTATTTCTCCTAGAATATTATTTTGATCTAATCCCAATATATCCTTTTAAGATCCGTTAAACCTATTGCACTTATGATCTCCCACAAAAGTACTGGTATCAACATTATAGCATGAGTTAGCAACCTTCTTCCATAGTCCCTCCTCTTCATCGGACAACCTCCATCACCACTTAATCAGCATCGCTGCATTTTTCAGCACCACATTGCCAACCCCCAAATTCCCATGTTTCTTAGGTTTTTGTATAGTGCTCCATTTAATAGCTAGACTCACCCTCTTTTCTTTATTACACCCCCAAAAAATTTTGATTTGCTAGACATTATCTTCTTTTTCATCTGAACCAGCATTTTAAACAAACCCAAGTAGTACATTAGAAGGTTGTTTATCACCTATTTAATTATTACAATCCTCCTGGCCTTTGTTAGTAATCTAGCCTTCCATGATTTCAACCTCTTTTTTATTTTGTCAAGCAATGATTTTCACGTGTTTATCCTCTTTTGGTTTTTTCCTAAAGACACACTCAGGTATGGAGAAATGCTAGGGGGCTGCAATTTTTATGTTTTCTAACCATCAATTGGCCATCAATAGTGTTTTTAATGGTGTGAGATTACATCTAATGGTAGGAGATCACTCATTTTTCCTTTGATAGTTAAGTGCTGGCCACAAAACACAAAAGTTGCTGACCCCTAGACTTTCTCCTCAGGTGTGTTAATGGCAAAGCATCCACACTACACTTCATTGCACCTCTCAATCTAAGTACTACCTGATCGTCACAATTCACTACCTCAAAATTAATCTCTAATCCAACATCATATCAAAGCACTGTAAGATGTGCCTATAACATCTCAGAACTGTTGGATTAGCCGGATAAAACAGAATTGTGTCATCCACAAATTGAATGCGTGTTAGTGTTATTTTTCTCTTTTTCACTTTCAACCCTTCAACCACATGCTCTGTCACTACTCAATCAATCATCCTATTAAGAGCTTCTGCCACCAGCACAAATAGAAAAGGTGAGATTAGATCACCTAGTCTGAGTCCTCTTTTCATCATAAACAACTTAGTAGGAGAGCCATTAATTAAAACGAACATTGTTACTGTGTAACGAGTAAAATATAGGCCAAGATAGACCAAAGCCCAATTAGGATAGTTTTATTAGTATTTGAATTACTATAAATAGATATAGTAGAAAGGTAATTGAAAGCATGAATTGAGTAATGAATATAGTCCCTTTTCTGAAATTCTTTTCATGAAATTATCTCTCTCCCTCTTAATTCTCTCTAAATTCCCTCTGATTGATTAATTCTTCTCTATTCCTAAATCATACCCCTTACATACTGTCTCTAACATGCTTTGTATCCATCCTCTCCATGTCCTCTCAAAACCCATTCTTTGAAGCACATGATCAATGAAGCACCACCTCACTGAAACTTTTGAAATCTAGTTTTAATATCACTCCCTCCTTCCTTGTCTTTTTAAGTCATGCGACTGTCTCACACGTGATTAGGGTTCTATGTAAAATTTGTCTACTCCGAAAAATGTCGTTTGCGTCTCCCCGGTTAATCCATCCATAAAAGATCTCAACCTTACAACCAGTACTTTTGATACCACTTTATAAATGCTCCCTACCATGCTGATAGGTAGTAAGTCCTTGATCTTTTATCGCCAACGCCACCCACGTCGTGTTAACTTCTCTTGGCATTTTTCTTTCAACAAAATTTTTTTTTACCATTTCTGTGAATTCCTTTCCTATAGTGTCCCACATCTTCTTTATAAACCCCAAATTGTAGCCATCTGGACTTGGCGCCCTTGTTGATTCACACGACCACACTACTGCCCTTATTTCCTCATCCGTTTGTAGTACTTCAATGTTTTCAGCTTAACATATTGAAATATTTGGCATCAATTCATAATATACGTTCAAGCTATATTTCTGTCACATTATTTTTATCATTGAACTTCTCTTCATCTTTAGTGTTTATTTTTATGTATGACTATCAAAATGGATCAAATTCATCTAACTAGCCTATTTACTTGACTTAAACAGACAATTTTATCTTTAAAATTAATTTTTAAAAGAACGGGACACATGGCTTTGGCCCGATTAACATGAAAAATTAACGACTTAAACATGCAATCCATTTACTTTTTTATATTAATTTTTTTAATTTGTTTCCTTATTCGACCAATCGACCCAAAGATTCCATTCATATACTAAAAGTTTTGTTTGTATAAGGTTTCAAGCCAAAAAACAGCCTTTTTGGTCCAAATATTTTTCTGAGCCCAAAATTGAACTTTGTCTAAACTTTTTTTTAAAAAAAATAACAAAAGATAAACAAATCAACCTATATAACTAG
>NC_029792.2:111870431-111874838 GCF_000816755.2 Arachis ipaensis | reverse complement strand
GGCAATTAAACAAACAAAAGATAAATGAACCAATCCGTATAACCCACAAAACTTATATAAACGCGTCCATTTGATGGTCCTACTTTTATAGTTAAAATTTTTCAAAATACCATTTGATGGTCCTACTCAGGTTAGCCATTGGCTTTTGCATCTATTTAATATTAAAAGGAAATATTTTATCATGATTTTTATACCTTTGCAAAAACTAGATTTAATTTGTGTATTACTAGTTAAAAACACAAAATTACATTTTTAAATATGATCTCTCTTCATATAAGATTTTTTTTTTTATATTTTGTCTAGATTAATTTTTTTCTGTATTATTTAGATGTAAAAAACTAAAACAATATAAAAAGAAAATATAAATATATCAAACGAGTTAAAATTGAGAGTAAATTTGGAAAACATAAACCCTTTTTTTTGTCAACGATATCTTTCAATTCAACATTAATTTGTCGCGAATCTAAACTCCATTTAAAAGTCTGTCGTTGTATACAAAGCGAGATTCGAATATCCAACACTTATTTAAGTGAATTAGTAATCTGACTACTCGATCAACTCAAATCGGTTGAAAACAAAACTTTTAAACTTGCTTTCTTCATATTTTCTTTCTAATGGAGGCAAGAAAATTTTTTTATGGGTCCCGCAACTAAATTTTTGTCTTATCATTTTCTGTAGTGAATCAGACAGGAGAAAATGTCTTTTTAGTTTTTACCACCCATTTTATTTCCACTCGTGTTTTTCTTGCTTATTTTCTCTTGAATCAAACAATTTGCAAGAGAAAATCTTATTCGGTGAGAAATTGTACTTGACAGCACTTGGGAAAAAATTGATAAATAAATCATAATAGGGAGGCCAAAAAATATGGAGTAAATTACTAGAAAATGAGCATTGAATGACTACAATTTCCATTGAGTTACGAAAACTTAGTCAGTTACTATCAACAATACATACTCCACAAAATAAAAACACATGGATAGAAAGGCATTCAAATTGCTCTGACATCACAATTCACAACAAACTCGCTGTGTTACATGCAATGTAGAATCAAATACCAAAACCATCCTTCGTATCAACTATTTATTCGCACCACTTGCAGATTCCGGTGGCAGTTTAACTATGCTTAGCTGGCCACCATCCTTCTGAGCAAAAGTAGCGGCTTTAATCTCATTGCAGTGATTAATGAACTTGCTCACCTCCTAATTTTACCAAGGTTGAAACAAAACAAGAATCAACAATTTGACCAAATTGCTTGACATGAGATAAGAAAACCAGGGGTAAAAAAAGGTTCTATCATTGCAAATATATTATCCCAAAGGATACAAAAATAGAGGAAGTGAGCCTATAAATATGAATGTTGTTGAGCACAGAAATCGCTACCTGATAAGAAGACATCCTACAACCCCATACAAAATGGACGTTACATTTGTCGGACTATAAAATCTATTACATATCTGCAAATCTACACGAACTTTCGATATAATTTTTCTGGAAAAATTTGCATAAAAGCCACTAGACACTGAGCAACACTTATGTTCCAATAAAGGTTAACATTCTATAATATAGTGGATGCACCAGATGCCATGTCCAATCTCACTTTGCAATTTAAGTTGTTGAGTGGCCTAATTTGTTTAAGATTCAAAATACAGAAATGGGTACTGAGGAGGACAACAAAAATTCCTAATGCAAATGTGCACTGAGATATGAAACTGTAAGATCCTGTTATCATTGTAGCTCAACTAAAAGATAAAACAGATAATAGTGTATAGAATAGAAGATGGAATAGAAGCAGTGGAGCTGAATTTGTTGAGTGGCCTAATTTGTTTAAGCTTCAAAGTACAGAAATGGGTACTGAGGAGAACAACAAAAATCCCTAATGCAAATGTGCACTGAGATACGAAACTGTAAGATCCTATTATCATTGTAGCTCAACTAAAAGATAAAACAGATAATAGAGTATAGAATAGAAGATGGAATAGAAGCAGTGGAGCTGAATGATATCATTGAGATATTATTCTTGCCTCTGAAAATGTATTAGGGAAGGCAGTAAGAAATACGCAGAATAAAATGGCCATACACCACTACCCTAACAAGCCTAATTGGCAAAATGAATCCCTCTAACTCGCCTCCTCTATAGACAATCTCGTTTCTCTCTCCTCTGATAAAATGGCCCCACTTGACTACTCTGCCAAATTGATAAGAGTTATTTACAAGAATTTTCCTCCGAAATACCCTCAATTTCTATTTCTTTCCCCTAAACCATAAGATTATGCTAGTTGAATGATAAAGGCCATGCATGATTTCGATATCTGCATATCTTTTGGGATCATGTTGATATTCAATGTTGCGAACTTGCGAAGCTACTTTCTATTTCTTTCCCTTAAACCTACATAGGGTCTATAACAGAAATTCCTGAAGAGAAACAGATCCTCTGTACATGAATAAGAACAAGCTAGAGTTAAAAGTGAGTGAATCATAGCTTTTCCCTCTCAACATATGTAAGATGGCACTTTGTCTAAAAGGGATCCCAATTCGCAAAAAAGTAATCATATCCCAAATAAGATCATTATTACTTGAAACAAATAATTAAAAACCCTGGAATTTCATTTCAAAACCAAATGCACTACAAAACTAAACTGCAACAAAATGTTTGCTTCATTACGTGAGTCAAAACATCTGAACTTAGTGAGTAAAATTTAAACTGTGACCATAAGTAAAACCTAGATAACAGAAAGCCTAACCCCAAAAAATCTCACTGTAATGCAACGCCAAGAAAAACACATGAACTCCCAACTCAAAATCTCAACCACACATTAATTACAGGTTTGGGGACAAAGTACGCCAAAGCTTTTGACCTTAGAGGGACATTTAAATTTCTAAATGAACGTATCAAAGATAACTCTTTCTACGTTGGGAGGAGAAGTCAAGAATCGAAAATAGTTGCAAGCAAAAAAGTCGAGAGTGAATCCAAGTTCTACTGTTAAGGTCCTTGGAGAAGTAAGTTTAAATGGCAAAAGAGGGACTCTACTTCATTAACATCTCTATCATTCAAGGTTCATAAAAGAGGAAGCTGCAAGAACGACATGCTGAGAAAATTGACAAACAACAGCATTATGCAAGAACAATGCGTGAAAAGGCCAGGGGAAAGAATTTGAAGAAAAATATGGAAATCCCGGAGGCCAAATGCCTAAACCCCATCCCAAAAATCTTTGCTTGTCTGAAAACCTGTGAAGATATGATTACTACATCATAACCAGATACTCAAACAGCTGCATACAGATACATTGCTACAAAGATCTAGCACTCTTCCTTCCTCCCAAAACCAACCTTCCCTTAGCAACCATAAAGAATCCAATATTCCAACAGAGTTAATGGGATTGCTAGCAGTGACCTTCTGCCATTTCTAAATTATCATTTATGACTGTTAATATGTTTACTAGCTTAGTTAATCGAAATTAGAATATATGTTTTTATCCAAAAAATTAGGGTTCTACACTCTTGAATTAGGAATAAAACTGGAAGTTGTGCGGAAAAACTAAAAGAAAAAAACTTCAAGTTTCAAAGCATTAAATAAATCGATTTTTTTTATTACTCTCCTAGAAACCTCGTCGAGTAGGGCAATCGTTAGCAACATCTGGAGTTCCAGCTAAACTATTTTTTCTTTTTCTTTTTCTTTTTAAACTGAACAACGATTAAAAAAGAAATAAATCAATGCAAATACATAATTAACATTCAAAAAATAATTTAAAGAAAAAAAAAAAGAGAAAGGAACTTACACGATCGGCATCCATCTCCTTTGTTAACTTTGATGGCTTAACGAATCTCTTCCCTATAATACCGAACGAAACGGTAACCTATTAATTAAGATAGGCCTTCCATTGAATCACTGTGTGCGTGAATAATAGAGAGATAGAAGAAAGTACCTTTGCGAACAGACGGCGCTTTTCCATGGCGATTGGGAGGGACTGATTTATTCTTCTTTTGCCCTTTGAAAAGATTAGATTTCTGTGTCATCTCGTTCTGCCTCTGATTCCACTTGCAAGGGTTTTTGAGTCGGAACTCAGGACTGACGTTAGGGTTTTAGTCTCTGCAACATCTTAAAAGAAAGCTTGCACAATTTTCTTTTTAATGCTTGAAAAAAAAGTCAATAACCGATTATGATATTATGTACGATGCACGGACATTGACATGGGACACGATATGACACATAACACACCGACACGCGAATTTTAAAATCTTAAATGATACGAGAATACGCATATATATAAAATATAAAATATTTTTTTAGATAAATTGTAATGATATTTTGATATTTTATTGATATTAAAATATAAATTAAAATTTTTAATTATTTTTAATGTCTTATTTTAATTATATCAAGTATTTAAAATATTTTTTATTTTAATA
>NC_029792.2:111848626-111870071 GCF_000816755.2 Arachis ipaensis | reverse complement strand
CCATAGCTTGCTTCATACCAACAATCTCCGTGGGATTCGACCCTTACTCACGTAAGGTATTACTTGGACGACCCAGTGCACTTGCTGGTTAGTTGTATCGAAGTTGTGACAACTATGAATTAAGATCAGAGCACCAAGCTTTGGAGCCATTACCAGGATTTGTTCGAGCCTGGAGATCACAATTTCGTGCACCAGAATACGATACGATACGAAATATTTTGATACATGAATTTTAAAATTTTATAAGATATAGGGACACACATATATATAAAATATAAAATATTTTTTTAGATAAATTGTAATGATATTTTGATATTTTATTGATATTAAAATATAAATTAAAATTTTTAATTATTTTTAATGTCTTATTTTAATTATATCAAGTATTTAAAATATCTTTTATTTTAATAAATAATAATATATACTATATCTAAATTTATTTTAAGAATATATGTTAAGAATAAGACTGGACACGCAGATACGTCATGGTATTTTTTTTTTGTGACTGACACGTCATCGTATTTAGGTGTGTCCAGATGTGTCCGAAGAAAATTTTTTTATTTTTTATTAAGACACGGTTGGACACAGCAGACACGCGTGTCGGACGAGTGTCGGTGAGTGTCGTATCCGAAATGTGTCCAACAGGCGGACACAATAACTCAGCGAAATGCCCGTGCTTCATAGGTTATTATAAAATTAAATTGTTTTTACTTTGGCAATTTCGTCCTCCAACAAAAAAATTAAGGCAATTTTATAGGAATTTTTTTAAAAAAATAAAAATGGGCGGTGTAACGAAAGTTTTCATGTTAAATGTGAAAATAAAGTCTATATAAAGCAGAGAACAATACCAAAGAGAAAAAAAAAATAAATGTTAACTATTAATGTGTATTCTATACAGAAAATTGAAGAGTCTTATTTATACATAAATATTAAGACTCTAGAAGTTATTAACTCTAGTTCAAAAGTAACTAATATTGTAGAGCTTTTGATCACCTTATCCCAAACAAAATAGAGATCCAACTCAAAGTGTTTAGTCTGATTATGTAGGATTGGATTATAAGCAAGCAGCACAGCTGAAATATTGTCACAAAATACGGTGGGAAAAGCTGGGCAAAGCTGATGCAATTCAGCCAGAAGATTTTGAATCCAAATGAGTTCCATGAACACTGCTGTCAGGGCTCTATATTCAGCCTCAGTTGAGTTTCGACTGACCGTGGGTTATTTGCTACTCTTCCAAGATACCAAATTTGAACTATAGTACACACAAAATTCAGTTGTAGATTTTCTATCATCAAGATCACTCGTCCAATCTGAGTCTGAAAAAGCAAAAATCGTAAATCAGTGCATCTAAAAAATTACAATTTGAGCTTAACAGTACTTGCCAAGTATCTCAGGACTTGTTTAACTGCAACCCAATGTTCTTTGCAGGGGTTGGACATAAATTGACTCAGTTTATTCACTGAAAAACTGATATCAGGTCGTGTAATTGTTGTATACTGCAACCCGCCCACTATGGAGCGATATAAAATTGGATTTTCAAAAGGAGTTCTAGCATTGGCAATCAATCTAAGAGAGCTTACTATTGGAGTCATGCTTGGTTTGGATTCATTCATGCCAGCACGTGTTAAAATGTTATGTATATATTTAGTTTGGTTCAAAGAAATTAAGGAAGTGGAATGTGTTATAACTTCTATACCTAAGAAAAAGTTGAGCTCACCTAAATCCTTCAATAAAAAGGTAGAATGAAGTTTGCTAAGAACAGTTTTTATTTCAGTTTCATTATCTCCAGTGACAAGCATATCATCAACATAAATAAGAAAATAAATAGTAGAAGTAGTAGTATATCTAATAAAAAGGGAGGGATCAGATTTTGTTATTGTAAAGCCAAAAGATTAAAGGGTGGAAGTAATTGTTAAGTACCAGGCCCTTGGGGCTTGTTTAAGGCTATAGATGGCTTTATTTAATTTGCATACAAGTTTAGGATTAGAGTGATAGAAACCTGGAGGCTGGGACATAAAAATAGTTTCATGAAGAGTTCCATTTTAAAAATGCATTGTGAAAATCATATTGTTGAATTTTTCAACCTTTTAATAAAGCAATGGTTAAAATCATCCTAATTGTAACTGATTTAATAACAGGTGAAAAATTTTGATCAAAATGAATTCCAACAGTTTGAAGAAAACCTTTTGTAACCAACCTAGCTTTATGTCTTATGATCTCACCTTTTGCATTCTTTTTATCAGCAAATATCCACTTACAACTAACTACTTTTTCATTGTCAGGTAATTCAACTAAGGACCATGTATTGTGATATAATAGTGCTTTATATTCCGTGAGCATAACATCTCTCCATAAGGGATTGTGGAAAGCACTTTGAATACTTTTAGGCAATAAATCAAAATTAGAAGAGACTGAGAATTTTGCTACCTGAAGAATTTTTGAAGTTCTATTACCTGTCTTGGACCTTGTTTGCATTGGATGGATATTTTCTAAAAGAGTGGTTGTAAATTGGGGGTTTGAGGAAAAAGGCAAATCAATATGAGTATAAGTAATCGGTATGAAATCTTGGGTAGAAGTTGCTGTCCCATTAGCCTGTGAAATTGTCTGCATTGGATGTATTTGTTCATGTTCCTCACTATGATGTGTATCACCAGAATTGAGTTTGGGCATTAAAAATAAAGGATCAACAGAAGAAGGATGAATGGATGCAATCTGAGGTAAAAAAATCTAAAGCAATAGCATTGCTAGTGTAAGTTTCATTAATAGTAGTAGAAAAAAAAAAGAGTGAGATGAAGATTGATATTCATGAAAAATTACATCTCTAGAGATAATTATTTTTTCACTTTTAGTGAGACACCTATATCCTTTTTTATTCAAAGCATAACCTAAAAATAAACAGGATTCAGATCTGTATTCCAATTTATAAGCAATGTATGGTCTAGTGTGAGGAAAACATAAACATCCAAAGATTTTTAAGAAAGTATAATCAGGTTTATGATGATAAAATAGTTCAAAAGGTTATTTATAACCTGTAACATATGAAGGCATGCGATTTATCAAATATACCGAGGTTGCAAAAGCCTCATTCCATAGAGTTAAAGGAAGTGTAGCAGTAAATAATAAAACTAAAGCAGTTTCGACTATATGCCTATTTTTTCTTTCTGCTAATCCATTCTGTTGAGGGGTATGGGGACAAGTGATGAGTCTATGAATAATTTTTTTTTGTTGTAAAAATTCAATAAATGTGTAAGATAGATATTCTCTAGCATTATCAGTTTGAAGTGCTTTAATAGAGTAATCTAACTATTTTTTCATCTGGATTTTGTACAATTTAAATACACTAAAGATTTGTGACTTGTTTCTTAAAAAATATATTATAGTGTGTCTTGAATACACATCAATGAATGAAGCATAATATCTAATACCTGTATGAGCAGTGATTGGGGATGGCCCTCAAATATCAGAAACAATCAATGATAAAAGACAATCATAAGTAGTATTAGATGGAGAGTAAGGTAACTTATGAGATTTTGCTAAGCAGCAATGTTCACATACACTAGAATCAGAAGCATTTTTATTATTCAGAGGTAATGAATAATTAGTTACAATAGACTTCACAATTGATAAAACTAGATGACCAAATCTTTTGTGGTAAACATCCAATGTTAAAGTTTGAGCAACAAAAATTTGTGTATTAAATTGTCTAAAGTCTGATTTAGGAAGAGACACTTTTTCAAAATGATACATTCCATTAATTGTTGTGCCTTGGAGAAGTACTTCCTTGGTATCCTGAGATTTCACAAAATAAACATCAGGCCAAAATAAAAAATACACATTATTATCTCTAGCAAATTTGGATACACTAACAAGGTTATGTGCAATTGAGAGAACATGTAGTAAACCATACAAATAATATCTTTTTTTATTGGTTTATGATGCAAATATGAATTACCAATATGCTGAATTTTAATACCTGAACTATTACCAATATAAATTTGATATTGTCCATGATACTTGATGCGGAATTTATAACCCACAAACTAACCGCCAAGTGCACCGGGTCGTACCAAGTAATATCTTACGTGAGTAAGGGTCAATCCCACGAGGATTGATGGATTAAGCAACAATAGTGTTTGATAGGATTAGTTAGACAAACAGAAAATAGTGTTTGGAAGTTCAAAAGCATTAAAAAATAAAGAAGAGTTTGAAGACAGGCAGGTGAATAGGTGAGGAATAAAATATGAAGAAATAGTTAAGGTTTCAGAGTTATCTATTTTTCGGATTGACTTTTCTTATTATTTTATTTTAATCATGTAGATTTTAATTTATGGCAAACTATATGTGACTAGACCCTAATTCCTTAGACCTTCCTAGCCTTCTCTAAAATTCATCAACAGCCAATTCCTTGGTCAATTAATTCCAATTAAGGGGTAAAGTTCAATTCTAGTTATATGCCACAGAAATCCTAATTACCCAAACATAAAAGGATTATATGTCACGTATCCTATTAAATCCAGATAAATTAGAAGTTTAGGAGAATATATTTTCAAGCTGTTGTTCAAGTAAAGAGCTTTTCCAAGTTATACAAGAACGCATTTAGAAAGAGGGTCATACTTCCATTCCACCCAAATTCATAAAATAAAGAACGAAAATAATTCTTAAATATAAATCCATACATAAATTAAAATAGAAAAAATAATAAAAGCAATCCATACAAATAGACAGAGCTCCTAACCTTAACAATAGAGGTTTAGTTGCTCATGGCAAAGAGAAAATAAGAATTCAGGTAAAATGTACTCCTTTTAATCTAATGGATCTGAATCCCCTTTTATAACTAATCCTAATAATTTAAAAATCAAATTTCTAAAATTAAAATTAAAATAATATCTTTTCCTATTTAAAAATCAAATTTGAATTTAAATTCGAATTAATTAACAAGTCTTCAGCTGATGGGTGGGGACCACTTGATTTGTCCATTCTGCAGCTTCTAATATGTGTTTTCTGGGCTGAAAACTGGGTCAAAACAGCCCAGAAATCGCCCCCAATGTCTTTCTGCGTTTTTTGCACGTTGCGCATGTCACGCGTACGCATCGGTCACGCGCACGCGTCAATGGTCTTTTTCCGCGAGTCACGCGTACGCGTCAGTCACGCGCACGCGTGGCTGAGCAAATCTTCAAATTACGCGTACGCGTCAGTCAAGCGCACGCGTCGCCATGGATACTTCCAAATCACGCGCACGCGTCAGGCACGCGTACGCGTTGCTCCTCGCTGCCATCTCCTTTGATTCTTGTGCTGCAGAAACTCCATCAAATCCAGCCGAATGCTACCTAAAATATACAGTATTGCCCAAAACTCAAAATAGCATCCATAGTGGCTAAAATATAATTAATTCTTTATTAAATTCAACAATTTAGATGCAAATTTACTAGGAAAAGATAGGAAAGATGCTCACGCATCGACAACACCAAACTTAAACTGTTGCTTGTCCTCAAGCAACCAAAACTAATATAAGCTTAGGATGTGAATTTGCATGAGAATGAGAGTTCGACTAAGCTCATGTCTCTTCTTATAGTGGGGTTTACAACTGCAATCCTGAATAGTTTTAGCATCTCACTTTATTCTTTGAAGTTCAGAATGATTGGCATCCATAGGAACTCAGAATTCAGATAGTGTTATTGATTATCCTAGTTCAGTATGTTGATTCTTGAACACAGCTACTTTATGAGTCTTGGCTGTGACCCTAAGCATTTTATTTTCCAGTATTACCACCGGATACATAAATGCCACAGACACATAACTGGGTGAACCTTTTCAGATTGTGACTCAGCTTTGCTAGAGTCCCCAGTTAGAGGTACCTAGAGTTCTTAAGCACACTCTTTTTGCTTTGGATCACGACTTTAACCGCTCAGTCTCAAGCTTTTCACTTGACACCTTCACGCCACAAGCACATGGTTAGGGATAGCTTGATTTAGCCGCTTAGGCCAGGATTTTATTCCTTTGGGCCCTCCTATCCATTAATGCTCAAAGTCTTGGATCCTTTTTACCCTTTGCCTTTTAGTTTAAAGGGTTATTGGCTTTTTCTGCTTGCTTTTTTTTTTCTTTTTCTTTATTTTATTTTATTTTATTTTTTTCCACAAGCTTTGTGTTTTTCACTGCTTTTTCTTGCTTCAAGAATCAATTTTATGATTTTTCAGATTATCAATAACATTTCTCTTTTTCATCATTCTTTCAAGAGCCAACAATTTTAACATTCATAAACTTCACTATCAAAAATATGCACTGTTCAAGTATTCATCCAGAATCATAGAAAATAACACCACATCTAAGTAAGTGAGACTACTCTAAAAATTAAACTCAAATTCTCATGCACTACATCTGTTCTTCTTTCTTTTTGATTTCAAGCTTAGTGGGCAATATATGAGACATCTTTTAGGATTAAATTACTTAACAGAAAAATTAAACTATAATCTATGAATCTACTAATAAAGGATCATACAGCAAACAAAGCAAAATAGCAGAAAACCGAAACATAACATAATAAAAACGGGAAGAAAAAAATGAAAGGAACTCAACCACCTTAATTATCCGAGCGGTCGTTTTATTCTTCAGGTTGTGCTCCTTTGTGAAGATGATTCGCCTCCCTTTGGTGCCATCAGAATAGACAGAAAACCCTATAAGCGAAGCGTCAACACCAAACTTAAAGGTTTGCTTGTCCTCAAGCAAAGAAGAACTGAAAATAAAAAGAAACAAATATTATACTGAAATAAGAATAAAAGGATAAAAGAACAAGAGAGAATTAGGATTTGGGAGAGAGAATAAAAGAAATTAAAAAAAACTGGCGGCGAACTGGTGGAGGTGTGCGGCGCAGGCGACGCGTACGCATACGGCACGCGTACGCGTGGGTCGCGAAACTTCCTTAATGACGCGTCAGCGTCAGGCACGCATCCGCGTGCCCTGGTTTTTGCGCGATTCGCGCGAAGCCAGCCGTGCGCACGCGCAACTCTTTGTTCGCGTGGCTAGGGAACCAAATTTGGCATACGACGCGTTCGCGTCATGCACGCGCACGCGTGGATGGTTGTTTGGTCAAATGACGCGCACGCGTCAGGGACGCATACGCGTGGGCAATTTTGTGCTTTTAGAACACTTCCAGCCCCAAGCCATCACAACTCTCTGCCAAAACACCTTTTACACCGATTTGCGAAGTCACGCGTACGCTTCGATGACACGGACGCGTGGAGTGCCAAAATCATGATTGACGCGCACGCGTGGAGTACGCGTACGCGTGGGTTTGTTTGTGCTAGAGGCATCATTTTCGCATCATTCCCGCGCAACTCTCTGTTCAAAGTTATTTTTCACGCACACCTGACTGACGCGTACGCGTCAGCGACGATTGCGCGTCGTGTGCTCTCTCTTTCTCTCTTTTTTTTTTAGATACCGTCCGGCTCCTGTTCTAAGATAGCTGCATGATTTGAAAAAAATAGTAAAAACTTAGTAAAAAAAATCAAATAAGGAAGAAAACTACTACTACGAAAAATAGCTAAGGATACGAAATTATCAGGTTGCCTCCCAACAAGCGCTTCTTTAACGTCACTAGCTTGACGATCAGTTCTGCTAGTTCAGCAGATGAGTGGACCTCTGGCGATCAATCTCGCCTCCAAGATAGTGCTTCAACCTCTGGCCATTCACTGTAAACTTCCTGTCAGAATTCTCTTCCTGTACTTCCACATGACCATATGGAGAGCTCTGGTAACCACAAACGGTCCTGACCACCGGGATTTCAGCTTCCTGGGAAAGAATCTGAGTCTTGAATTATACAGAAGCACTCTTTGTCCTGGCTCAAAGACTCTGATGGCAATCTTCTTGTCATGCAGTAGCTTGGTTCTCTCCTTATAGAGCTTGGCATTCTCATAGGCTGAGTATCTGAATTCATCAAGCTCATTCAACTGAAGCATCCGCTTAATTCCTGCAGCTTCTGAATCAAGATTCAGATTTCTGATTGCCCAGTAAGCCTTGTGCTCTAACTCAACTGGTAAGTAACAGGCTTTGCCATAGACTAACTGATAAGGGGACATGCCAATTGGAGTCTTGTACACTGTCCGGTATGCCTAGAGAGCATCATCAAGCTTCCTAGATCAGTCCTTTCTTGAAATGCTGATGGTCTTCTCTAGAATTCTCTTAAGTTCCCTGTTGGAAACTTCAACCTGTCCACTCGTCTGAGGGTGATAGGGGTTGCCACCTTATGACGGACTCCATATCTGTGCAGAAGAGAATCCAGCTGTCTGTTACAAAAGTGACTTCCTCCATCACTAATGAGTGTCCTTGGGACGCCAAACCGGCTAAAGATATACCTCTAAAGAAAGCTCATTACCACCTTGGCATCATTAGTGGGTAGAGCCACAGCTTCCACCCACTTGGACACATAATCAACTGCCACTAGAATATAGTTGTTTGAATGTGAGGGTGAAAAAGGTCCCATGAAATCAATACCCCACACATCAAACAACTGAACCTCAAGAATCCCCTGCTGTGGAATTTCGTGATTGGCAGTGAGATTTGTGGCTTTTGCACATATGTCACAGTGCTTCACAAATTCTCTTGAATCTCTGAAGAGGGTAGGCCAGTAGAACCCGCTTTGAAGGACCTTTGTAGCTGTCCTTTCTCTACCAAAGTGGCCTCCATACTCAGAACCATGAAAGTGCCAAAGAATATGCTGTGTTTCTTTATCTGGGACACATCTCCTTATTATACCATCTGAACACCTTTTAAAAAGGTATGGTTCCTCCCAAATGTAGTACTTTGCATCAGTTAATAGCTTCTTTACTTGTTGCCTGCTGTACTCCCTTGGAATAAAATTCATGGCTTTATAATTTGCAATATCTGCAAACCATGGAGCCTGTTGAATGAGGAACAGTTGTTCATCTGGAAACGTCTTAGTCACAGCTGTGGGTGGTTGTACTCCTACTTCAGGCTCAATTCTGGAGAGATGGTCAGCTACTTGATTTTCTGACCCTTTCCTGTCTTTTATCTCAATATCAAACTCTTGAAGGAGCAATACCCATCTGATTAATCTTGATTTAGAATCCTGCTTGGTTAGAAGGTACTTCAAAGAAGCATGGTCAGTATAAATAATAACCTTAGAACCAAGTAAATAGGACCTAAACTTATCAACAGCATACACAACAATTAATAATTCTTTTTCTGTAGTTGTGTAATTTTTTTTAGCATCATTTAATACACGACTGGCATAATAAATGACATGTACAAGCTTACCATGCCGCTGTCCTAAAACAGCTCCTATAGCAAAATCACTAGCATCATACATTAATTCAAATGGTAAATCCCAGTCAGGGGGAGCTATAATGGGAGCAGAGGTAAGGTTTGCTTTCAGAGTTTCAAAAGCATGTAGACAATCAGAATCAAAGATAAAAGGAACATCAACAACCAACAGGTTGCTCAATGGTTTAGCAATTTTAGAAAAATCCTTTATAAATCTTCTATAAAATCCTGCATGACCCAAGAAACTCCTAATTGCCTTAACATTAGTCGGTGGTGGTAATTTTTCAATTACCTCCACCTTTGCTCTATCTACCTCAATCCCCTTACTTGAAATCCGGTGTCCAAGAACAATGCCTTCTGTAACCATAAAATGGCATTTTTCCTAATTTAAAACAAGGTTTGATTCTTGACACCGTTTCAAGACAAGAGATAAATGTTTAAGACAGGATTCAAAAGAATTACCAAAAATAGAAAAGTCATCCATAAATATCTCAATAAACTTTTCAACCATATCAGAAAAATTGAAAGCATACACCTCTGAAAAGTTGCTGGAGCATTGCAAAGTCTAAATGGCATTCTCCTGTAGGCAAATCCTCCAAAGGGACATGTGAATGCTGTCTTCTCTTGATCTTGAGGGTCCACTGTAATTTGATTATATCCAGAATATCCATCTAGAAAATAATAAAAAGCATGACCAGCTAACCTCTCAAGCATCTGATCAATGAAAGGCAGGGGGAAATGATCTTTCCTTGTAGCAGTGTTGAGCCACCTGTAGTCTATGCACATTCTCCATCCTGTGACTGTTCTTGTAGGAATAAGCTTATTCTTTTCATTCTTGATCACTGTCATCCCTCCTTTCTTGGGAACTACCTCTTTTTGGACCACCTCTTTCATAGTTGGATTGAGTCTCCTTTGTGGTTGCACAACTGGTTTGGCATCATCTTCAAGGAGGATCTTGTGCATACACTTGGTTGGACTAATCCCTTTCAAGTCACTAATGGTCTACCCAAGAGCTGTTTTATAGCTCTTGAGCACTGAAACAAGCGCCTCTTCCTCTTCAGGCTTCAGGAAAGAGCTAATAATTACTGGATATGAATCATTTTCACCCAAGAATACATATTTCAGAGAAGGGGGTAAGGGTTTGAGCTCAAGCTTGGGGGCTTCCTCCTCCTTGATTGGCGTGTTCATCAGCTCCTTTTGGGGTGGTGAATCATCAACTTCAACTAATTCGTAGTCAGAAATAGGGTCCAGAACATCATCAAGTACCTTAGCTTCCAGTACTTCTTGAACAAGTGGTTCAATAACATCTATTTTCATACACCCCTCAGAATCATTAGGGTGCTTGAGAGCTTCAAAAACATTTAGGACCACCTGTTCTTCATTGACCCTCAGGATTAATTCACCCTTTTGCACATCAATCAGAGCTCTACCTGTAGCTAAAAATGGTCTACCAAGTATAATAGAGGGTTTTACCTCCTCTTCCATGTCTAATATAACAAAATCAACAGGATTTGAAGCTTTTTCATCACTGAAAGTGGCATGAGGTTGATGCTAGCTCTAAGATCACATAAAGCTCTCTGAATGCCGACTTCTCCAATGGTGCAAGGAATGACAAAGCTTCCTGGGTCTGGCATCTTCTCAGGAAGGGTGTGTTGAATAATAGCACTGCATTCCTTGGTTAACACCACGATTTCTTGCTCCTTCCAATTTCTCTTGTGGGTCAATAACTCTTTCATAAATTTAGCGTAGAGAGACATTTGCTCCAGAGCCTCTGCAAAAGGAATGTTGATCTGCAGCTTCTTGAAGACATCTAAAAATTTAGAGAATTACTTTTCTTTGGATGCCTTCTGAAGCCTCTGAGGATATGGCATTTTTGGCTTGTATTCAGGGGCCTGATAAGGTGGGATAAGTGTCAAGAGAGTCAGGAAATGGGTTGTCTGCACGCTTAGGAGGGGCGTGCTCTACTTCTTCCTTCTTCTCCTCTAGAGTTTCCTTTTCAACTAGATCTTCATTGACCTTGGTCTCAGAACCAGCTACCTTACCACTTCTCAATTGAATAGCCTTGCAATCTTCTCTTGGGTTCACCACTGTATCACCAGGAAATGTATTTGAAGACCTTTCAGGTAATTGCTTGTTCATTTGACCCATTTGCACCTCCAAGTTTCTAATGGAGGCTCTGGTTTCTTGTATGAAACTCATCATCATCTCCCAATTAGAATCTTCTTGGGATTTAGAATTTGCCTGCTGAGGTGGTTGTTGTTGCTGAGACTGAAATTGGCGGTTATTATAGTTGTTCTGTTGAAAACCGCCCTGAGAACTATTGTTGAAGTTCTGAGGTCTCTGAGGTTGATCTCTCCACCCAAAATTTGGGTGATTCCTCCACCCCTGATTGTATGTCTTAGAATATGGATCATTGTTGGGATTTCTAGGACTACTCGCCATGTAATTCACTTGTTCAGAAGAGGGTTGAGCATAATCATAATTATTATTTTGCATAAAGTTACCTGCCATGTCATAGGAGACTTCCTGTGGTGGATTTTGGGTGTTGATAGCTGAGACTTGCATGCCACCCATCTGTTGAGTAAGTAGATTTATTTGCTGAGACATCAGCTTGTTCTGAGCAAGAAGAGCATTAACAGCTTCTACTTCCAACACGCCTCTCTTCTGAGGGGTCTCAGAGTTCACAGAATTCCTGTTAGATGAGTATAAATATTGGTTGCTTGCAACCAATTCAATCAGCTCAATCGTTTTCTCTGGTGTCTTCTTCTTGTGCAATGAACTGCCTGCAGAAGTGTCTAGGCTCATCTTGGGCGCCAAAAACTTGATGCGGAATTTATAACCCACAAACTAACCGGCAAGTACACCGGGTCGTACCAAGTAATACCTTACGTGAGTAAGGGTCGATCCCACGAGGATTGATGGATTAAGCAACAATAGTGTTTGATAGGATTAGTTAGACAAACAAAAAATAGTGTTTGGAAGTTCAAAAGCATTAAAAAATAAAGAAGAGTTTGAAGACAGGCAAGTGAATAGGTGAGGAATAAAATATGAAGAAATAGTTAAGGTTTCAGAGTTATCTATTTTTCGGATTGACTTTTCTTATTATTTTATTTTAATCATGTAGGTTTTAATTTATGGCAAACTATATGTGACTAGACCCTAATTCCTTAGACCTTCCTAGTCTCCTCTAAAATTCATCGACAGCCAATTCCTTGGTCAATTAATTCCAATTAAGGGGGAAATTCAATTCTAGTTATATGCCACAGAAATCCTAATTACCCAAACATAAAAAGATTATATGTCACGTATCCTATTAAATCCAGATAAATTAGAAGTTTAGGAGAATATGTTTTCAAGCTGTTGTTCAAGTAAAGAGCTTTTCCAAGTTATACAAGAACGCATTTAGAAAGAGGGTCATACTTCCGTTCCACCCAAATTCATAAAATAAAGAACGAAAACAATTCTTAAATATAAATCCATACATAAATTAAAATAGAAAAAATAATAAAATCAATCCATACAAATAGACAGAGCTCCTAACTTTAACAATGGAGGTTTAGTTGCTCATGGTAAAGAGAAAATAAGGATTCAGGAAAAATGTACTCCGTTTCAATCTGATGGATCTGAATCCCCTTTTATAACTAATCCTAATAATTTAAAAATTAAATTTATAAAATTAAAATTAAAATAATATCTTTTCCTATTTAAAAATCAAATTTGAATTTAAATTCGAATTAATTAACAAGTCTTCAGCTGAGGGTGGGGACCACTTGATTTGTCCATTCTGCAGCTTCTAATATGTGTTTTCTGAGCTGGAAACTGGGTCAAAATAGCCCAGAAATCGCCCCTAGCTTCTTTCTGCGTTTTTTGCACGTTGCGCATGTCACGCGTACGCGTCGGTCACGCGCACGCGTCAATGGTCTTTTTCCGCGAGTCACGCGTACGCGTCAGTTACGCGCACGCGTCACCATGGATACTTCCAAATCACGCGCACGCGTCAGGCACGCGTACGCGTCGCTCCTTGCTGCCATCTCCTTTGATTCTTGTGCTACAGAAACTCCATCAAATCCAGCCGAATGCTACCTAAAATAAATAGTATTGCACAAAACTCAAAATAGCATCCATAGTGGCTAAAATATAATTAATTCTTTATTAAATTCAACAATTTAGATGCAAATTCACTAGGAAAAGATAGGAAAGATGCTCACGCATCAATATTCTTGTACTTGTTGTAGGTTTGACTGATTAGGAGTACGGTGATGGGAAGCGCCAGAATCAGCATACCAAGATGGATCAGCAATCGTAGCAGGTGTAGCAAGCATTGCTTTGGGATTATGGAATGAGGGAGGTGGAGGGAGTGCATTGTGCATAGAAGAGTTGGGTGAATTTTGCTGTGCATGTTGAAATTGTTGGTCAAATCTAAAATAACAGTAACTAGCAATATACCCCCAGCTTACCACAAATTTGACATTATGGCCGATTTGAGTTCCAAAAATCTCTACCTCCACGATTTGTTCTTCCTCCACACCCTCTTCGACCATAAGTGCCTCTATTAGGTGTAGGCGGTGTGTTTCTTGCATAGCCAGAATCAAAATTAGTTTAAGTAGAAGGTTGAGATTGAGTGAAATTGACCTGTACCATTGAGGGTTCTGATTTCTTGAACCTCTCCACAATGTATTCTTGAGCCATCAAGAGAGCTTCAAGGTCTGGAATGGAATAGGATGGATCTTTTGCAGTGACATATGTCAAGAATGACTGATAATCTTCATTTAATCCATCTAAAATAACATTGGTGTATTCTACATTAGTTAGAGGAGCTCCAATAATAGCAAGTACATCCACCACTTTTTTTATTTGAAGAAGATAATCAGATGCTGGACTAGTCTTCTTGATCGATTTTAATTGCAGTTGAAGTTGCTTAATATGAGCTTTTGTTTGTGATGCAAAGTGGGTGTGAAGTCGGCTCCAAATATCATGAGCAAAAAGACAACCAAGAACTCGATGTTTGAAAGAGGGATCCAGTGATGAGTAAAGCCAGGAAGAGACATTGTAGTCATCAAGTCTCCATTATTTATATGTCTTTGTTTCATTTTGTGCCTTTTCATCAACAGCTGATGTGTATCTTATTGGAATCTTCTGTTGGTCCAGGTGATCTTGAAGTTCTTGACCTGAAATTGTAAGAATAGCTTAATAGCGCTAGGTGAGAAAATTAACATTGTTGAGTTTTTCTGGTAAAGGAACAGAAAAGGGCTTTAGAATTGACGCAGATGGTGATGCTTGAGTAATAGCAGTAGCAGGTGATGGATTATTGTTGATAATTTCTGCCTCCATGAATCTTGGACGCTATCTGATACCATGTGAAAATAAAGTCTATACAAAGTAGAGAACAATAGCAAAGAAAAGAAGAAATGAATGTTAACTATTAATGTGTGTTCTATACAATAAATTGAAGAGTTTTATTTGTACATAAATATTAAGACTCTAGAAACTACTAACTCTAGTTCAAAAATAACTAATGTGGTTAATTATCTTTTTTTATATATGCTATTATTAAATACTACTATTAATTGGAAAGTTATCTGGTATTTAGTCTCAAATTTTGGATTTGAAACAATTAGGTGAACTTTAAAAAATTGATTAAATTGATTAAAAACAATAGGCTTTTGTTGGCAATTAAACTAAACTCCTCAATAACTTATATACAAATTGAAGAAGTTACTTGAAATAATTAATTCTATAAACTTAGTTTAACGAAAACAATGTTAGATATGTAAATAATTTTATTATCATTAATCAAGTTGTTAAAAGATTATAAAAGCTTATCATGATTGTCTCAATATTTGAAGCCCAAAAAAAAAATCGAAATAAATTCTAATGCTACAACATAATTGGTGACTATTATAATACTTTTGTTTGAAGTTTTGAAATTATTAAATTAAAAAAATTAATTTAAAGTATTTTTTGAATTATAAATTGATTTAGTTATTAACTCTATTTTTTATATTTTAATTTTACTTTTATTTCATTCTCCTCATTTATAGTTACTGTCAACACTGTCATTGCTGCAAATACCAAAGCCACCCACCATTTCATATCCACAATTTAGGGTGTGTTTGGCAAATACTTTCGAGGAGGAAAAGTACGTTACAATTTTTTAAAATTTTCTTCCTATAAACGCAAAATTTTTAGCTTCTGCATTGCACTAACCAGCTTTAAATTGACATTTAATATTTATTTTTCTTTTACCAAGTTTATCCTTTATACATATTATTGTATTATTTATAGAATTTTTATTATTTCTCTTTATATATGAGTTTTTTATTATTATTTATTATTTATACTTTTTATTAATTTTTGTTTGATATTATATATTTTAAAAATATATAAAAAAATTATAAAAAAATTAAACATGTATAAAAAAATAACATCATAATTTAATGTCTTGTCCTTTTTAGTAATTATCTATCTAAAAGTGATTTTAACTAATATTATCAAAACAATATTTATTTTATCAAAATCAATTTTGATATAGAGTTGCCAAACATAAATTATGTTGGCACAAACTTACTTCTATCCAAAATCAATTCTATAAAATCAATTTTATTCAAATTTCAGTTTGACAAACCACAATCCAAACACACACCTAGTCTCCAAGCCTTCCACAGATCCTAGTGTCCCATCCCTATTCTCCACAATTCCCAGTGTCACTATCCCCGTATCCTCTCATGTCTCAGACACAGATGTTTGCGACTCAATTTTATGGAAATGGAAGGCATATGTGTGCTATTCTTCGATATGGATTCATGGGGGCTAGACATATATGTGGGACAGGTTTTTCGCAGTGTAAGGTAGAAGAACTCGGACCGTGCGAGTTCTTTGGTGATAAACTTCTGCATAACAAATTGCACGGTCCAATTTGTATGGTAAGAGAATTTAAATTTCGGAAGGTTGAAATCGGACCCTCCTTGTTGCTTTAGCTTGGTTTTTTAATATGAAATGGGACGACAAATCGCATGGTCCGAGTTCCATGCTGAGAAGTTGAATTGAACTCGGACCCTCCGTTTTGCGTGAGCTTGGCTAAACTGCTAGATGAAATCGCATAGTCTGATTTCATTTTTTAATATTTTTTTGAATCAGGTTAACCTAGTCGAAAGGTGCGAGTTCGTTAAAGAGTCCTATATAAAAGTGTGAAGTGAACTGGTGGTAGCTTACTCGCGTCTTCTTCCACTTCTTGAACGGCTGCTTCTTCTGTTTCTTCTTTCTCGTTTCTTCATTGCTTGTTTTGAACCTGAAAATCTAGTAGCTAAAGTTATGCCTTTTTTTGGTGATTAAGAGAAATGAGTGACAGAGTGTTACTAAAAGTGTATTATTTTGGTCAGATTTTGTTACAAACGTCTGAAGGAGTAAAATTTATTTGTGAAAATCCACTAGATGTTGTTATTCCTTTTATCATCTCATTTGAAGAGCTCAAAAGTGTGATCTGTAAAAAGATTGGTGTTGTTATTCCTATACAGATATCCCATACCGGTGTTTGGTGGATTCGTCCAGTTTCAAACCAAATATGTGACGGACGAAGCAAGCATGCAAGAGATATTTTCAATGTATATTGAAAACCGGGCTCAGATCTCGTTCATCGAGTTGTATGTTGAGTTTGAACAATCTGAGGCTGACCGGAATATTCTACGAGAAGATTATAATAGTGACAGTGAAGAAGAGTTCGAAAGTAACTACGAATTTGTTACTCCAGATGGAGATGAAGATCAAGGTGACGGAACTATGGCTCCAGATGTGACAGAGGTGGCAAATGCACTCGCAAATGAAGTGCCGTTTGAGGAGCCATCATTCATGCGAGTTTTGGACTTGGAAGCCATGCATGTTCTGGAGTTTTCGAAATATATGACTGCAGGTACGTAATTCGTCGTATTAGTTTTTTTTTAGTTAGTTATTGATTTAGTTATGAATAAATTAGTATTTATTTACCATTATTTACTCAAATAGATGTCATAGTTCTCAGGATCGAACCGATGCTCGAACGGTTCAGGTGACTGGGTCACTGGTTCAACCGCTGGGTAAGTGGTTGAACCGGTTGATCCGGTCCTATGTAAATAAAAAATAAAAAATAGCAAGAATGTTAAATAAGAAACTTGAAAATGTCTGTGTTTGCTAACATTTTAAAAAAATTAAGTTATTTTAAACCAATATGGAACAGGAACAATAAATATTTTATTTTTTGTACTGTTATATATATACTACAAGTACTTATTAGAAAATAATAATAAAATTCTCTACAATATGATTATTAAAAATTACGTGAGTTTGTAATTATTATTCGCACTGGATCGATGCCTTGTACGGTTCAAACCCAATGAACCGGACCGGTTAGGATCCGGTTCATTGGGTTTGACGGTCGAACCAGCCGGTCCGGTCCAGTTTTTATATCTGATGCTGATGTTCTTATTTTGTTTAGAGTGACATAATAACATGATGTCTGGTTTAGATTTATATCATACTAGATGCAGTGAATGTTGATTTACCCTTATTATCGGTTTTGAAATATCTGTGTATTAATTTAATTTTTCCTATGGTGGTTGTCCCAGCAGAAATTCCTATTATCACAGATGGTGAATTTTCCATTGGTATGGAGTTCAGTTTTAAGGAAGCTGTTATTAAGGCGATAAAAGAGTATACCATACAACGAAGCGTAGACTACCTGGTGTATGAGTCTGAGCCGTTGACATTTTATGCCAAGTGTACACAGTATGGGTCAGGGTGTGATTCGCTTATCAAGGTTAGCATGATCCGCAGGAAGTACTGTTGGATTATAAGGAGGTATAATGGTAGTCACACTTGTACCAGAGCCACCATTTCACAGGATCATTCAAAGCTGGATTCTATCATAATTGCAGAAGCAATAAAGCCATTGGTTGAGGCTGACCCCTCCTTAAAGGTGAAATCGGTTATAGCAGAAGTGCAATCGAAGTTCAACTACACCGTTAGTTATCGAAAAGCATGGTTGGCTAAGCAAAGGGCAGTAGAAAAAATATTTGGATGTTGGGAAGCATCGTTTGAAGCGTTGCCTATATGGTTTGAGGCCATGTGTCATAAGGAGCCATCAGCTGTTGTCCATTTTGAGACTATGCCTGCATATCAAGGCGATGACTTGGTGGGTGATATTCGAGTACTGCATCGAGTATTTTGGAGTTATTACCCCTGTATTAGGGCATTCAGACATTGTAAGCCAGTTGTCCAGGTGGATGGGACTCACTTGTACGGAAAGTATAAGGGTTGTCTACTAGTGGCAGTTTCACAGGATGGCAACAACAATATAGTCCCAATTGCGTTTGCTATTGTGGAGGGAGAGACTTCTGATGCATGGCACTTTTTCCTTAGTAACCTCTGTCAACATGTTGTCACTCGGGATGGTGTGGGTCTAATATCCGACCGACACAAATCCATCAATGCAGCTGTGGAACGCAGTAACGGAGCTTGGTCACCTCCTAGAACTTTTCATATGTTTTGCATCAGGCATATAGAGTCAAATTTTCTGTGAAAGTTCAAGGCACCGTACCTCCAAAAATTGGTCGTCAACATTGGTAATCATTTAGTAAATTTAAGTAAGTTATTAACAGAGTTACCGTCGTCATTTGTTTTGACCTCTATTATTTTTCTTTTTTTTTATGTTGTTATCCTCCAGGATATTTGAGGATGGTGCGGGAGTACGAGGCGCGTTACCAGCGATTACGGGAATGGGGCGAGGCGTATACAAACTGGTTAAACCGAATTTCTCGCGAACAGTACGCATTGGCATTTGATGGTGGATACCGATGGGGTCACATGACGACGAATCTAGTGGAATGCATCAATTCAGTATTGAAGGGTGCACGCAATCTTCCCATTACTGCTCTTGTGAAGGCAACATTCTACAGGCTAAACGAGTTGTTCACCAGAAAAAGAGCGGAGGCAGAAGCGCAGATTAATACTGGCCATGTGTTTTCTGATGTCGTGACCTCGAAGTTGCATGCAAACCAACTTGCATCAGGAAACATTCAGGTTAGTTGCTTTGAACAGCAGAATGAGGTCTTTGAGGTGCGTGAGATGCCAAGTGGACTGGAGTTTGCAGTCGATCTACGTGGCCTTCGATGTGACTGTGGTGAGTTCCAGGTGGACCGGATCCCCTACAGACATGTGTTCGCATGTTGTGCCAACTAGCGACTGGATTGGTAACTATATGTGCATGATGTCTATAAGATGGACTAAGTTTGGCGGGTGTACCGAGCAAGGTTTAGGCCACTAGGTAATCCTACTACATGGCCTGCCTACAATGGACCTCGGTTCGTACCGAATCCGTACCTGAGACGCGTCACGAAAGGTCGCCCCAGGATAACGCGCTTCTTGAATGAGATGGACACGCGAATATTACGTCATCCTAGGCGATGTAGGCTATGTGGGGCTGAGGGACACAGTCGTAGCAGATGCCGTCAGTCAGCTGGTGCAAATGCTGACAGAGCTGCTCAATAGGTTCACAGTCTAAGATGATATTATATATGTAGCATTATATAGTATGGCATGAGTTGTCCATTTAAGTTAACATGACCTGATATATGTAGCATTATAAAGTATGAATCTCTAGTATTATAAGATATCTGTAGCATTATATAATATGATCTCAATTGTCCAAATGAGGTATATTGATATGATATCTGTAGCAATATATTAAGATTTTATGAAGCATTAATACATAGTCTATATCGTTAATACCTGAATAAGTTCATTAATGCATAAATACTCTAAACATACAAAGTAATCTTACCATAGTCCAAGTCATTAATACATAATGTCCAATAGATACAAAGTACTCTAAACATAGTCCACATCAGTAATACCTAAATAAATACATTACACCACAACTACTTTCTGATTGTCCACTTTACATCCTTCACAAAGTTCTTGCATTTCTTAGCCGCCTTTTTGAAGACAGATGGAGTGTAGTGATTAGCGATACGGCGTGGTGGATCAATCCTCAGATTGTAACCTTTGAATTTGTCATCCGGAGTGCGTGCCTAACCTGTATACAATTTAAAAAATACGATTAAATGTAGCACATTAGGTAATCAAACCAACATAGATACCACATATCATTCAGGAAAAACCAAACAGAGATACCATTTATGAACACAAAATAAATAACTAATCGAACGTGTAAAGCAAAATACACAACATAATACCATCATTATGAGATTCTTCATCCTCATCGAACTCCTCTATATCATCCTTCTCATCATTGTCCTCGTCATTTGGGTCATCTACTAGATACACATCGGTCTCTTGCTCGAGTGTGTTAGCATTTTCCTCAATGAGTCCTATAGAAACGCGGTTAGGATTTTGACTATTAAGAACTCCGCGTCCACCGTCACTCTTACTAGAGTCAACAGATACGAACCCTCCAGAAGCAACCGATGAGGTATGGCCCGGATACCTCGCATCCAACGAATACCTACCTGCCATGAACTCAGGCTGATGGCCATATTGTGATTGTCCTGCATCTGCAGCCATGAACCCAAGCAACTGGCTAAAAGAACCTCCTTCTCCTGTTTCAAACTGTGACGTACCCCAATATTGTTGATGTATTGGAAATGATGGGGTGAATCATACATACTAGCTTGAGGACTGAGGTTGTTCTTGTGGAAGCGGATTTGGAGGTGATATATGCGGCGAATGTGGCTCCTGTTCTTCATTGTCATCATCCATATCCTGACTACCCTCATCGGTATCCTAATTACCCTCATCCATATCCTGATTACCTTCATCATTCTCTTGACCCACAAGATTCGACAAGTTCAAGTGGTCCCCAAATTTTGATCGGTACCAGTACATGTAACTATCCAATGGATGCTGTGAAGGCATGGGAAGCTCAGATAGAATGTAGTTATACCTGTTTGTCCAATGCATCACCCAAATTGAATGACTCGGTGCTATGGCCCAGTTAAAATTCTTAGGACTAGTCAGGACTTCTCCATGCGCCTTGTCCAGATTCCGCTCCTGACTAGGTACTCCTGAACGAAACCGAACTGTCGCCTAAACCTATCGGTAGCATACCACTCGATACATTCAAATGACACCAACGGAACTGTAGTGCTCCAGACAACTGACTGCATGTAGATTTCAGCAG
>NC_029792.2:111847003-111848567 GCF_000816755.2 Arachis ipaensis | reverse complement strand
CAAACTGGGAAAAATAAAGGAAAGTCATGATTACAACCCATAATACCAATAACAATAACAATGCTTCATAATTATGTCCCAGACCCTAAACCCGAAACTAATACTTCTTTAATTAAAACACACCTGCCCTTCCTGAAGTTCATCAAATGCCTTCCTAAAGTGAGCTAGATTCAGATATTTATATCGTCGGTCACCACGCTCCCAGTTACGCCACCTAATATGATATATTCAATTAACTCAACTGAATCTTAAATATCAAGATACGGGTACATTGTAACATAATATTATTTGTTTGCTAGCGGAAAACTGCGGGGTTCCCTAGAAAGCGGCGATAGATATGACAGTCGGATCCAAGCCCAACCGAGTAGAAGTGTTAGTGGACCATCTATTTCCTTACATTTAAAACGAGATGCCCTGCATAACACCCTGTAGAGGTGTGCTAGGCATGCTGCTCCCCAACTATACTGTCTAATACTGACAAAATCACGAAGCAAGGGTAGAAATTTCTAGTGTACACCTGCCCCAGACTTATCCCCAAACAAGATTGTCCCGATCAGCAACATAATGTGGCACCTCACATACCTCTGTATACTGATTTCATCAGTCAACTCTAAATTTTCTTTTAGATCCCACAGCCAGGTCAGTTTTATGCAGCTACCTCTACAGTCTGACTTATGCGGTGCAATTCCAAATTGAAGCAAACACTCCACTTCCAAGGCTTCAAAACTACTCATTGTCATCCCTGTGACTCGAAGACCATCCGTCGGAAGACCAAGCATTAGAGCCACATCTTCAAGAATCACGGCACATTCACCAATGGGAAGGTGAAACGTATGTGTGTCTCGGAGCCAACATTCGATTAGAGCATTCATCAATGCTTTCTGACACTGCACTACCCCAATCTGAGATACATGATAAAAACCGGTAAGTCGTAAATGCTCCTCCACCCTATCGTTGTACCGATCCAGAAGAAATGGGTGGTTACATGTCAACATTCGTAATTTCTACAAAAACCATAACAAATTAGTCAACTCATTAACAATTACTAACTTACTATCATAAATCATTTTACTGAATCCTTATAAAAGTAATTATTCTAACTTTTAAAATTAATTATTAATCTTTAAAATTATTCATAACTAACTACTAATAAAAATAATTACTAATTCATATATTCCTAATCAAAATTCTCAACTTACAACATCTAGAATAGTATCTAATATTAATTACTGATTTACTATCATTTAAACATTTTTCCTTAACTATCAAAAAATATTACTAATCAGTATATGCCATCCTTCATTCTCTAACAACAGTAACAACAATTAACTTGCTAATAATGATGATTACAATTAAAAAAATTTAAATATTCTCATAATAAAACCTAACGTACTTTAATAAAAATAATCCTACCTACTAATCATTCAATACTAACAACTTCTCACAACAATAACATTTAACTTCATCCATAACAGTTATAGTTAACAATTTTAAAAGGATTTAAAAAAAAATTAACGTTCTTTCCAAATATAATTATAATAAAAAATTAAAAAAAATATTATAG
>NC_029792.2:111844039-111846995 GCF_000816755.2 Arachis ipaensis | reverse complement strand
TGAAAATTAATATTTATAATAATAATCTTTCAATTAATAATAATACGAACAATTAAAAACTTAAATTTTTACATTGTCTTACTATCCCTAAAAAATATGTAGTAAAAAAAATTTCAAAAAAATCTAACAAATATTGAAAAATACTAATAATCATTCTATTTATATTTCTAAATTGCATTTCTAACAACAATCATAATAATTAAATTTCTAAAAATAATAATTATAAACATAAAAAATTTAAAAAATTCAAAAATAAAACTTACATAATTAGGATGACTGAGATAATGAATAATATGAAACTCAAATCGATCAACATCTTTAATTTTATATTTTTTTGGCATGATTTTTTTTCTTCCAACATGCAATTTTCAGAAGCGGAGAAAGGAAGAAGAAGGTGGAAGTGAAGTTGAAAGTGAAATCTGAAAGTGATAATATTCAGATGGTGGGAGTGGGTTGCTTGGGTCTTTGTTTGGTTTCAGGGCACCGTTCGGAGAGAGGCTGCTGCGCGACGCAAGGCTGCATCAAATCGGACCGTGCGTTTGGTGAAATGCAACTTGGACGGTCCGTGTGGTGAATGAAACTCGCAGGGTCCGAGTTGCATCTCCACTGACACCACAAATTTGTGAAGCACACCCCTCCTCCATATCAGAGTCCAACACCTAGCATGCATCCATATGCAAATTAAAAAGCGGATGTTCGCCTCGCTCTCATTATAATTTTCATTTGGGTTAAGTACGATTTTAGTCTCTAAAGCTACAAATTTTTACATCCCCAACTTTTTTTGCATATAAAGTCGATCGTCCTTCGGACAATTACACCTTCACCTCACCCTATCACCATCTCACTCACCTAAATTCATCCTCTCCCTCTTGATCCTGCTCTGCTTCTCCTCTCCCTTTCCCCTCTTTCTTTCTCTTTTTGTCAAAGAATCATAAAGAAAACAAAGACGAAACCAAAATAATTAAAGATTCCAGAACCTTCCAACAACAATGAGCATTCTTCAGTATCCAGAAACCGCCACTAACACTAAACTTCAGGTTTGGAATTATACAATCCAAGGGAAAATTTTGAGAGGAATAACTAGGGAGAAGACAAAAAAATCCACTTCGCAATTCACATAACTTACCTCTTGTACTCCTATTTATACTATTTTCTCCTATAACTAAGCCGAATCTACTATTTCGGTTAATTGGACTCGTACATGTTATAGACTAATGGTGACATAGATTGATCCATTGGTATTTATTGTGTGAGGGAGTTTCGGATGGGGGAGGGGTAGGTAAATGGAATTTTGCTGAGATAAAGCTAAGAGATTTAAGATATAATACTAAGCATTTCCAATCTCTTCTCAACATAGCTAAGAGATAAATTCCTCAAAAAAAAATCACATGCATCAAACCAAATAAAGGGAAATGCCTAACCCTATTACAAGGGAATTACTCTGACTGTGTTAAGTTCTGAATATTTTGAATAGGATATATGTTTGTATACTATTTGTTGAGCAAGCGGTCGAAGCAACTTCTGACATTTTGCTTTGTGCTTCCAGCCTTTGACCAACTTTTCAAGTAAAAAATGCAAGAGGTGTGGAAAGGTAGGGGAGAGAGCGTTATCGTGTGTCTTGGCTAGAAACCCGAGGAGCTGCACACATTGCCTGCGGACGAGGGTTTTGTCGGAGGAGTCGGTGGCGAAGACGGAGGAGAGGAACGATGACATGGTGGTTCGGTCGAGGCTGAAGGAGATGGACTCAAGCTCGGCAGCGGCGATGGAGTGAGTATCACAGTCGGAGAGCTTGGTGAGGCACTCAAGGACCTTCTCTTTACGCCCTGCCGTTCTTCTCGCGTTCTTCCCTTCCCTTCCCCCTTTTTCTTCCCTTTCGCAATTCCTCTTGATCTTCCTCGTTCTTTTTCTCTTTCTCTCCTCTCTTTCTTTTATTTTTTAATTTTATAATTTTTTAATTAAAGATAATTTGATAATAAAACTTAAAATTTAAGTAAAATTTAAAGACGATTTTGTATGAAAAAAATTAAGGATGAAATTTTTTTTAACTTATACTTTAAGAACAAAAATCATATTTAATCCTTTTTATTTTTATCCTCTCTATTTGTTTCAAATCTTCCTCTCTAATCTATATGTTTTATTTTTTTTATTTTTCTCTTATTTTCTTTTTTCGGTCTTGGTCTTCTCTTTCTATGACTTGAACCGTTTAGAACCAACATTTGATTTAGGTGGGCCTTTGGGGATTTAAGAGTTTGAAATGAATTATGGAAGAAGAAATAAATTGTGTATTTCAATCTATTGTTGTAGTTTGTCGTCATGGTGTGGTACGACGCAGTGGTTTTGGTGGGCAGTAATGTTTTGTGGTTGCGGACTTGCGGTGGTATGTGGATGGCGACAAATGGAAGAGAATGATAAGATAATAATAAGAGAAAAAAGTCGCTTTTTATTTTTGTTATGGAGGTGGGATTGGGGTAAGACGGGGTTATGGAGCGTGTGTGAGCATTATTAGGTTGTAGTGTCAGCTAACAACAAATCGAATGGTCTGAAAAGCATTGAACAAATCGGACCGTTCACATTATATTTCAATTCAAAAATATTTTATACTAATCAAATCGGACCCTTCGATTTGATTTTTGTATAATTTAAAAAAAAAATAGAACACGGACGGTCCGATTTGCTGCCTCAAAAATTTAAATTTTTTCTCCTTGCAAATCGGACCGTCCGATTTGCAACTAACACTATACCACACAAACAATTCGGACCATCCGAATTGTATCTTACAAGAGCAGAAAAAAACTGCCCCACATTGTGGTGTAGTACCGCCCTTCCCCATAACATAGCATAACACGCTTAAAGGTTCCATAACCAAATTAATCAGCCGAAAAAAGCTGTTATCTTCAATAACGAAGTCCATAATATTTTATTTTTATTTTTTTATTTTTATTTTTATAATATTGAT
>NC_029792.2:111831338-111844031 GCF_000816755.2 Arachis ipaensis | reverse complement strand
TGATTAGTTTTTTTGTTAATATTTTTGTTTTGTATTAATAGAATAAACTTACATTAGAGGTGTATATGGGTTGGGTGAAATCGAATTTGTCCTAACTTAGATCCATTCCTAAATATATATCGGGTCTATTTTTTAGACTCTTATCTGATCCTAAACTCGATAAAACCTAAATATTTTTGGGCCACAATTATACCGGATTTAAATCGAGTGAAAACTGGAGCCTTTAAAGCTTTAACAATAATTTATAAAAAAAACTTATTTATGATGCACTTATTTATAAAGAAGAAACTTGTTATCGAGAAGTTGATATTTATATTTGAATTTGAATTTGTCCATAAATTCTAATTTGATACTTCTTTGAACTAATTTATAATTCAACAAGTATGATTAAGAATAAAACAATAAGCTTATAATTAATATAACATAATATTAAAATTAATTTAAAACATACATACTTTTTTTAGTTCCCTTAGGTAACATGGGTCAGGATAAAGCCGGGTTCGCTTTGACCCAAACTCGGTCCTAAATAATGATCGGGTCTATTTTTGAGATCCTTACTCGATCCTAGACCCGGTGAAATCACATCAAATTAGCCCATAAAATGTTCGGGTCCATGTCGGGTCTTCGGACAGGCTAGACCATGTACATTCTTAACTTACATGGCATGTTAAATTGTTGATTTATCTATTAAGAAACAACTAGGATTGACAAATTCTTTTTTGTTAGGAGTCTTGTTTTTTAAGGTTGATTGTAAAGTCCTTTAGTTTTTTTATTTTTTTATTACTTTTTTAAATACATTAGCTAAATTTACTATGTAAAACTAAGAAATATTAGTAATTTTTAAATTATTTTTACTTATAAAAATTAAATAGAGAATATATTAGTGATTAACGTGTCACATAAGTATGTTTTGAAAAGAGATCAATTAGATCATTGATAGAGGGTTAACCTGTCTCACGAAGTTAAATATCAACAACCAAAAAGGAGAAGAAGATAAATTGGAAGAAAAAAAATGAGAGAAAAAATGGTAAAATTGAAAAAAAAAATATTTATTAGTAATTTAACGAATTCATATTTTAAGAGTAAAATTACTTTAGTTATAATATTTTTAATTTATTTGAACAACTTTAATTTTAAAAGAGTTCTTATTATTTAAAATTAAGGTAATGTTACCGTACAAGTCTTTTTGGTATTCAAGTCCAATCAAGTAGGCACAAGTCTAGCAAAAACTAATGTACGTGGGGTTTCTTTTTCTCCGCACTTCTTCGGTACATAAGTTTTTGTTAGAGAGTAGAGAAACTTATTAATATAGTACATAAACTTTTGTACATAGTACATAAACTTATTAATATAGCTAAAAATTTTTGCACATAACACGTAAATTTATCGATATAACACAAATTTTTACACATAACAAATAGATTTTTTCTGCAAATATATTTTGTTGGTTGGGTGAGTCAATATTCTAGGCATGTGGTCCTTTAAAGTTTCTATGATGTGCAATTTTTGTTGGTTGGGGTGTCAATGTTCTGGGTATGTGATCCTTCAAAAATTTCAATGCTAGGTACCAATATTTCTATGATGTGCACCAAAATTAATATGTTGTGCGTATTTTATTTATTGGGTATCAATATTCTAGGCATGTGTACTTCAAAAATTTATGTTAGTTGTGCACTAAATGTTTTGTGCCGTGTGTTTTGTTAGTTGAGTGTCAATGTTTTGGACATGTGGCTCTTTAAAAATTTGTGTTGTGCATCAAAATTTCTATGCTAGTAGTTTTGTTAAACATGATAACGACAAACGACAATGATAATAAAGGAAGATGAGAAGAAAAAAGAAGGAAGAAAAGAAATCAAATAAGAGAAGAATAGGACGACGAAGTTTAAGAAGAAGACAATGGAGTTTAAAAACCACTTGGCCATAAGATTTTTTTAAATAATTAAAATAAATATTTTATTTACTAAAATATGTCATTTCTAATATTTTTACCAAAATGCACATTATCTCTTATCTCGTTTACAGTGTAAACGAAATAAGAGTGCATATATCTCATTTACACTGTAAACGAGATAGGATATAGAATGAGATACATGTATATTTTGTTTACAGTGTAAATGAGATACATGTACTCTGATTTTATTTACACTGTAAATGAGATACATTACGACAAATTTTCAACAGCTATAAAAGGATGTGCAACCTTTTGTATTCTCCACAAACATTTCACTTCTTCTTCTATACCATTTTTCTTTCGAAAAATAAGTCAAAATATCTAGTAGTAGTGGTTATCTGGTTGTAAGTGTGTATCTCAATTGCCATATGAGAAATAGTGATACTGGGGTGATATTTGAGTGTGAAAATCCCATTATATTGCGTATATGGCAACTAAATTCTTTTGTCAAAGCTGAAGAGTTTGATATTGAATAGCGTCAGTGGTAGCTGGAGAAAAGAGATTGGAAGGGTGGGGTATAGGTTGCTAGCACCAATGAAAAATAGAGTTTTTCAGTTTCGTCAGTGTTGACTCCATGGCGACGAGCATATGTGCCTGATGTTTGACATCCATGGGAGAATCATGGCGGAACAAGTGATGGAGCTTTCTGTAGAGGTTGGTGATGTTAGTGGCGGTGAATCTAGCCAATCGGACTTTGAGCACTATTGCTTGTCCAATGGAAGACATAGACGTTGACGGTGAGGACTCTGACGAGGAGTATGTTGCGGATAGCAACAAGGGCGATTCTTTTGAAGATGATAATGAGGAGTTTGTACCAGAGACTCCGGTCGAGGTATCACGTTGGTATCTTTTTCCTGTCCTACACCCAATTCTGGCCTTGTCAATTTGTACCCAGTCACTATCATACATTGGATCTGGACGCGATGTAAGAAAAACATCTATTTTCCAACACAGGTGAAGACGATTACAACTTAGATGATGGTGTGAAATTTTGGATTGGCCATAGATTCAAAAGCAGAGATGCAGTAATACAGGGTGTGAAGAATTACAGCATTTGCAGAAGTGTTGAGTACCGAGTTGTGGAGTCGGATTAATTAAAGTACCATGTGCATTACCGGCAATCTGAAGTAGGCTGTTCTTAGCGCCTCCGTGTTGCTCTCCAATAGAATCTCAGATATTGGTAACGTTCAAGTTTAACTGTGTTTTATATTCTCATTTATCATTGTTATGCTTATTGTACATCTCAACCACGGTTGTTCTATTTCTTTAGGTAGGTATGTAAGGTTGGAGGAGCGCATATGTGTTTAGCACCCACCATGTCTTAGGACCACCGACAGTTGGACAACAGTCTCATCTGCCTTGTCATCTTTCTATTGATATAATCTTCGCCATCCATCAGCATTTCTGTCCTACAAGATTCAGTTAGGCAAAGCTATCACTTCAAACCCTTGTACAGAAAGTTCTGGATAGCAAAGCAAAAGGCAATTGTCCAGATATACGGTGATTGGGAGGAGTCATACAATAAGATGCCAAGGTTGCTGCAAGCACTGCAAAGTGGCACGGCGTCACTGAAACCAGCCACCCTCAGGTAGGGGACAATGGTGTCCGGTAGTGGGAGTATGTGACTTACTCTCCTAAGATGAAGTAGACAAGGCCTTTGGAGAACAATAAAAAAGCTGAATCAGAAATGTGTAAACCTATCAATCTATAAAACTTTTACAGTTAAAAATTAATTTGAATTATAAGTAAACTATTTTAACAAATAACGATAAACATTTACTTTTTAAATTAATTTAAATAAAAATATTTACGTAAATAATAAATAACAAAATTAATAAACGTCTATAAAAGTACCCTAAGTATGGCTACACATGTATGCTTTAACATAATACATAAAACAAAAAACAACACTAACCTCAAAGTCGATTGCTCCTGCGATGTGTCATGTCACGTTCAGTCAGCTGATGTTTGCATCATGTGCATCGGCGTGCGTCATAATCTCGTAGTAACTCGAAAATTTGATTAGAAAAGAATAAAAATGAGAAAAGAGTTGAAGAAATATATGTGACAAAGATTAAAGAGGCGCTTTNCAGTGTAAACGAAATAAGAGTATACGTATCTTGTTTACACTGTAAACGAGATAAGGCCATTACACACCACATGTATAAACATGATACGACCACATCGTTCCGTGCTTTATCTCGTTACACCACTAGGTTCTATTTAGTATGAGTAGTGCAACTATTAATCTTGGGACTGACCTCGAAGATCAATTGCTTGTGCTGCAAAAACAAACACATTCTCAATCTAAATCACTGAATATGTGAGTTTCTAATTTAGTTTCCTATTTCAATCATTGAGTTAATGATTTGCACCGAAAATAATTAATGTTTACTGCAGATTAATTTCTTTATTATTTGCCTTCATTAAAGTGCTACTACGAGCAATTGCTCCTTCAACAGAAACTCTTATCTCCAGCCCTCTACATACCGAACAAGAAACTGCTGCACAGTCTCCAATGTAAGAATCTCTACCATAAGAACCCATTAATGCGTAAGTTCTAGTTAAATTCCTTTTGTTGCATAATTCTTTTTATATGCTTTCTTAAATAATTTTATATTTCATTCTGCAATCCTCCAGAACCACATCAAGAAGGTCCTAAGAAAGCTCTACCAAAAAAAACGCTGCATGAAGTTTCTGTTAATGCGTAAGTTCTAATTAATACATTTCTCTAATAGTTTGGTGCATTCTTAAACTATTTGATGTGTCATCCACTCATCCTGCAATCCTCCACCATCTCAAAATCTAAAAGCTAACTTATTGATGGTTGCTAATGCTACGTTGGATGATAACTTTGGTGCACCATTCTTTGACCTTGGCATTAGTCAATCAAGCAACGAAGCTACACTTTAAGAAATTGGAAGCCAAGAGAACTTACTGTTCGTTGAAGAGTTGGAAGAGTTTGTTGATGTTATGGATGTTGGGGTTGCAACAATGTTGAAATATGCTAAAGAGATAAGTCCATAACCAGTTGTACGTGCAGCCAAGTCTGAGCTTCCTTGAAAAGTTTAAGACTCCAATCAAGAAAAAGAAAATTACAGAAGAGATGAGGAAAAAATGCTATCAATGGCCAACAACTATCAAGACTTATAAGGATGACACCAGCAATGAATGGGAAGTTATATTCAAGTACAACTATGAAGCTGAATTGGTGGGAAATAGATTTCACTTTGCAACCTTAAGACCATAAGAAGGTATAAAAAATGTGGTAATTTCTTCTTCTATACCATTAGTGATTTTTCTTATGAGTTATCGTGCCATATATGTAATAAATTTGGGTCATTTGTTTTTTTATTGATGATCACCGTAGTGTGCCAAATTCTCAACAAGAAAAAATGTAAAAAATTTGAAAAACTCATATATATTGTGGTAATCTCTACTACCATTAAGCTTTAACCTCAATGTCGGTGCATTTTGTAAATATATAGTATGCTAAAAGTGATTATTTTGGTGAAAATAGCATGTTGATGAAGTTTAGGGACAAGTACATTGATCCAGCAACTAAAAAGGCCTACAATGTCAACGTATATAAGGAATATCTCCCTTTTCTAAATAAAAAAAGCTAGCATCACATTCATTTGTAAGTTTTTATTTCTAAAACTTTTTAAATAATTTTTTCATTCAGTTTTATTTAGACTAAAAAATTATCATATTTGCCCAAACTTCAGATATTTGTCCCAATTTGTCATAGTGGACATTGGTGGTTGTGGATTGCAAATGTGAAAAAGAAAAGATTTCATGTGCTTGATCCCATTTACAAAAAATCTCCCAAAGATAGAACAAAAATAAATAAATTTATTGTAAGTTGTTCACTATTTTCTTTTATCAATTCTCTTGTTTGTGTATTTGTTTTGAACTTAGCTTGTGCATTGTTATCATTAATTGATTTCAGTGTAATTCTTTGTCAAATAATGTGCACTTATTTTAATCACTTTTTTTAATCCAAAACTGACTGTACTACTTCCTATAATTCGCTTTCTGTGGTTTTCAGAGCTTGAAGATATTAGAAATGGTGGTTTATTCTAGAGGTAAACCTTTGGTGGACAATCCAAAGGGAATTGAAGCGCCATATATTACCATTAGTGGTCAGCGAACAAGGTATTGATCTTCCTGTTATTCTTTCCTATTATAGTGTTATTTATGTTAATGTCGTATTGAACTTGTTTTACTGGGTTGTTTAATTTTTGTTTATCAGTTGGGATTGTGGAATATATGTGATGAAATAATTGGAGATAATTGATCCAAAAAGGGGAAATATGTATGGAAAATTGGAAATAGGTAAGTAACAATAAACGTAGTTAGTTTGTCTACCTCTAAATTAACACGGACTAATAAATTTGTTTCAATTGTAGGAAGAAGTTTATGGTTTTAGGCGGGAATATGCTTTAATTGTTCTTTTTGACGAAATAAATCAATTGAGAGATAAAGTAATTGCTGAATCTGAAGCTATAAGACTCTCGAAGCCTTCTGCGGCCTTGTCAAGTTCTTTTTGTAAATTTTTATCAAGATATTGATAATAGATAGTTTGAATATTTCTACAATGGTTGAGTACTGAATTGTCTGTGTACTATATAGTTAAAATAAATACATACTTTGAATCCTTGTAAATATTCAATCCAGGCTTTTGGTAAATTTCTTTGCCATATTAAACTTCTATGGAACTGTTTGTACTATTTTGAAATCCTGTTAATTTGAATCATTCCTGGTTCAAACAATTGTAGAAAACATTATTAGAATTACACCGAAAATGCTTAAAATGGAACACCAAAAATTATTCAATTAAACACCGAGAATGCTTACAATTTTTTTTGTAAATTTTCGTTAGCAGATATAGAAAGTGAATAGGATGAATGTTGTAAATTGTTAAGACTTTTTATACTGGTTAAGTATTGAATTGTCTGTGTACTGTATATTTAAAACAAACACATTCTTTGAATCTTTGTAAGTATTAATTACAAAGCTTTTGAAATAATTCTATGGACCTGTCTTTACTGTATTGAAATCCTGGTAATTTGAATAGATGAATGAATTGAACCGAAATGCTTACAAGCAAACACCGAATTTAAATCAACTAAACACCAAACTAATAATTCATAATTATCTATGATAAAGCTGGATTGATCCACCATCTAAAAGGTTCAACTGCAAAAAGTAAATCATATATTAGCATAACTATTAACATCCACAAAGAGTATTTTATCTAATTAAAGCACATGAATTTTATCTCACTTAGAGCTTTCTTTTTATTTTTTTTTGAAGCATTTGCAATCTATTTTTCAATATTCGATCCCTATCTATTTTTGAAATGTTCTCTTGTTCTAACATGTGGTGGGCTTTGAAACTCGTTAATACCTTCCGACGAAGCATCTTCGTGCAATAACAAACATTTGGCTTTATTTTTGGCTTTATATTCTTCGTGCCATGGTGTGGAAAGAAGGGTGTGATATTAAAGTTACCAGCAGCTCCAGTTTCCATATACAAGCTATAGTGAAGGATGTGGCAAACAATGAGGAATAGAGTATAATTGGAGTTCATCTCAGCTATAGTGAACACGTAAGGATATCCCAATTTCAAGAGATCTCAGTGATGGTGGGGTAGAATCAAGGAAGAGTAGCTATCTTGGGTGATTTGAATTCAATCACTACACCAGAGGAAAAAACTGGGGGTGGTGACACGTCCTTATCATCTATGACAACCTTCAATCTCTTTATTAGGGATAATGATTTGGTGGATCTAGGTATGATAAGAAGACAATACACTTGGAGCAATAGGAGGGCAGGGAATGAATTGATCCAGGAACGTTTGGATAGAGTACTAGTAAACGAAAAACTATTGCAATCTTATTGTCATCCAATCGTCCTCAGGCTTGCCGAAAACGGTTCAGATCATGCCCCTTTACTGTTGGACACTAATCCTTGGATGGAAAAATAAAAAAAAAAGATTTAAGTTCCAAGAGAGATGGTGTGGTATGGAGGAGATAAGGAATATTGTTAGGGAAGCCTAGGGAGGAATGGGGAATAAAATCTAGCGACTAGTGGGGGAAAATGGGGAAGTAGTATCATCTCAAGCTAACATAGCAAGAGTGGCTGATGAATACTTTACAGGCATTTTTTTGTCTATCAATCAGGCGGATCCAGAGCCTTTTCTTGCTGATTTTGAGCCTAAGGTTACAGCTTTCATGATCGTAGGCTACAAAAACCAGTGTCAGACGGGGAAACTAAGAGGGCTGCCTTCAGTGTTCATCCTCAAAGCACCTTAGGAGATGACGGAATGACAACAAAATTCTTTTAGTTCTATTGAAATATTGTAAAGGAGGATGTAACACGAGCAATTAAAAGCTTCTTTGGAGGCGGGAGAATATTAAAAAGCTTTAATCACACAAATATTGCCTAATTCCGAAAGTTCCTAATGCTAGCAACATGTCCCCTAGGTTAGACCTATTAGCTTATCCATGACAATGTACAAAATTATCTCTAAAGTTTTGGTGCATAGATTACACAGCTGTATGAATAAGTTAATAGGTTCTAATCAGAGCATTTTTCTGAAGGGACGGTTGATCTCTGATAATATATTGATTTTCCATGAGTGCATGCACTATCTTAAAACTAAGAAACGGGGTTTGGAGCATGAAATGACTATTAAGCTTGATATGAGTAAAGCATATGATAGGGTCTAATGAAAGTTTCTTTGGTACATAATGGAAAAACTGGGATTTGGCACGAGATGGATTAGCTGGATCTGCGAGTTAGTTACTGTAATTTCTTATTCTATTGTTGTGGAAGGCCAACCTTTTCGTTTTTTTAAACCAAATAGAGAGATCTGACAAAGAGACCATCTATCACCATATCTTTTTCTCTTTTGTGCGAAAGGTTTATCCTTCCTACTACACAAGGCAGAGCAAAACGGTTTAGTTCACGGTATTCAGGTAACACGAAGGTGCCCTACAGTTAATCACTTGTTATTTGCTGACGACTCTATTTTATTTTGTAGGCCTATGAGAAAATTTGTGATAGAATCCTAGAGCTTTTGGAGTCATACGAAAGTTTTAGCGGACAAAAGATTAACCTATCTAAGTCAGCAATTTTCTTTAGTAAGAATACTCCCGACGCTACTTGGAAAATTCTGGCAGTAAGGATGAACATTACTAATATTGGAGCACAAGACAAGTATTTGAGGCTTCCTTCAATAATCAATAGATAAAAAAAAAGCCACTTTCAATTCCATTAAAGACCAGGTATTCAAGAAGGTGCAAGGTTGGAAAAAGAGTTTACTGTCAAATGGAGGTCGTCAGATTTTGATCCGGGTAGTAGAGGAAGCAGTACCTATCTATACCTTATCTTGTTTCAGGCTTCCAGATACTTTACGGAAGGATATTCATAATATTTTGACCCAATTTTGGTGGGGATAGCACGGAGAGGAAAGATGCATGGTCTGGATTAGTTGGGATAAGATGATAAGGCCGAAAAACGAGGGAGGACTGGGTGTGAAAAACCTGCGAGCACATAATCTAGCTTTGCTTGGCAAGCAATGCTGGAGACTCATGACCCAATCTAATTCTCTCCTAGCTAAAATTTTAAAGGGCAGATATTATAGGTATGGGGATTCGCTAAGTGCAATTAAAGGAATATTACCTTCCTGGGGGTGGCAGAGTCTTCTCCAGGGGCGAAGTGTGGCAGAAAAAGGCACAGTCTGAAAAGTGGGGGACGGCGAGTCCATTCGGATCTTCAGAGACCCTTGGCTTCCTTCAACCTTCCCATATAGAGTTTTCTGCAACAACAATTCCAGCCAAGCATCAAATCGAATGATGTTATTCAAAGACCTTTTCTCTGAAAATAAACAATGGAACCAATGGCTTGTCTCAGAGGTGTTTGCCCATGAGTTAACACAGCAAATTTTAACAATAACCCTAGGAGAAGGACCAGACAAGGTTCAATGGCTACTAAATAACTCCAAATACTATGACATTGCATCTGGGTACTGAATTTCTTACCTGTTCTATCATGAATCAATTGATTTATGCGCAGCATATATGCAACAAAGAGGAGTTTGGTCACAACTATGGAAATTGCTCACACCCTAGAAGATTATAATTTTTCTTTGGAAATGTCTCCACGGAAAAATCTCAGTCATGCAACTCATCCATCAAAGGTTCTCCAATACGCCACCAACATGCCCACTATGTAAAGAAGAGAGCGAAACAGTAATTCATTGCCTATTCCTATGTCAAAATGCAAAATTAACGTGGAGGAGGACAGAAATGGAAGTTGGGTACCTTTTTCTAGCTTAACCACCTTCTTTGACTGGTGGAGCTCAACGACGAGCCTCTTGGATCGGCAACCAAATGGAAGTAGTAAGGTTCTTCTTGCGGCAATTTTACTGTGACATATATGGAAAAACCGGAACCGAAGAGTGTTTGAGCAAGGTGCTGGTGCTACCCCTCTGAAGGAGATCACTGCTAGCGTCAATAGAGCTCACCAAGAAATTATTGCCCGTCCACTGCGCCCTTAAGAATAGATAAGTTTTTTCCCTTTACTTTCCCTCTTCAATTTTGTAATTTAACGTTGATTTACTCACCTGCATGTGAAGTCTTTGAGAGAACCCCGTTCTTTTGCTTTTACGATTATGTCCTACACTTTGGACAATGTCTTCTTTTCCTTTTATTGGTGAATAAAAGTAATTGACTGTCTTTGAAAAAAAAAAAAGATTAGACATGGTTGACCATACTATTAGAAAGTTTGGATAACTAGTATAAAATCTAAATCATGCATATAAAATTAATATTTTTTATTGTTAGGTCCTGCAGACTCGATGGAATATACTAACATGACCCAACAAACTTGTCAGATCATACCTCATATGAGCAGATTTTGAACATGTGGCATATATGGTTGAGTGGGATCCTGATTGAACGTTGGTGTCTGCTTCAGTTGAAAGATGGCGACTAGAGTCACACACGTTTCACATGCCTTGTGGAGAGATTACTATTATCTTATAGGTTGTGGCTAATCAGTTGGGACTTTCGATAAATGAAAATCTTGTTAGTGGCTCCATGATTAGTTGGGAGTTTTTTTTTTATCAAGGACGGACCATGGTAGACATATGTCAACAGTTGTTGGGAGTCATACTAAGACGCACTAACAGATAGGGTCAGAACAAGTGAGGATATGTTATACAGATTATTGGAGTATGTCAAGATTTGGAAGAGAACCATCAGATGGATGAGCGGCTTATACAGTACATCCAAGGATATGTTATGCAAATTATTGCAGTATTCTATTTTTTGGACGTGTCTGATTGCGGAGTTCACATGAGATAATTGTCACTTTTGGAGAATCTAGAATGGTGTGGTAATCTAGTTTGAGATTTAATTGTGATATTCTTTTTGCACCAACAAATATGTCGAACTACAAATTACAAGCAACAGAACTTTGGATGGATCAAATGCGGGAGTTTACTTTTTTCTTAGGCATATCATCAGGAGTAGAAATTTCCTTTGGTCGAGAAGTATTTTTGTATTTTTTTTTTACTTGTTTGATTGTTCTTTAAGGTACTACGTAAGGATGTGTAATTTTTGACAACTCATAGTATTACAGGTGGGTAGAATACAAGTCGCGTAAAGACACAAAAGACACCGAATTTTATATTTAGAGACGGATCTAACAACATTGAGATTTATGATATACATAATCATTACATTTCAATATACTGGTGTGCTTGTTAATTTTTTTGAATAATTTATTTGTCATTGAGTTTAAATATACTTTGTGTTTTTAGATGAACTTTTTTTTTGTCAATAGAATTTTAATTAAGTCCTCGAATCTAATTAATGAAAAATTGATCCTTAATTTTTTGGTAAGCAAACATTTATATCTTTTAAAATTTAAAAATACATTTAAGATTTTTACTTCTTCAAAATTTGGATACATCGATCTTTATGTCTAATTTGTCCAATTTTAAAAATTTTCCCACATATACATTCGTATCAACCAAATCAGTATAATGGCAGTTATGTTTAATTTTTCCATTAGATCTAACAGACTCAAATAAATATAAAAAATCGATAGATCTAAATTTTAAAAAAATTAAAAATTTAAATATATTTTTAAATTTACAAAACTTAAATATTTATGAATAAAAAAGTTAAAAACTTATTTCCCCTTTTCTCTCATAATTTTATCCATTGTTATTTGTTACCAATAATTTAGTTCGTGTTGTCCGAATGGGTCGCGCGACAATAGACCAAATGAACAAGTAGCTTATCAAATTGTGTCTCTCCCTCCATAATCCCTCCATTTTTGACTGCCATCAACTCCTCTCTCTAAAATGGCCATGGCTTCCTTCTCCCATATCTCCGCGCGCACTTTCTCTCTTCGCCCTCACACCCAAGCCAACTTCTACCATTGCGGCCACTCTTCTCTACAGAGCTTCACCATCATAACCTACCATAGGACCTTCATCCTCTTCAAGTCCAAGCTCAATCGCTCATGTGAACCCATCCTCACGCACACCAATTTTCTCCATTCTCCAGCTACCGTCGTTTTCTCAACTGGAAATGGCGGCGGACCCCCCGGGAACGGCGGCGGAGGGGGCGGCAGCGGCGGTAGTGGTGAAGATGAGGAAGAACGGGACATGAACAGGGAAGAGGCCATGCTAGTGCTGGCGGAGGCCGGAAGGTCGCCGGA
>NC_029792.2:111830388-111831135 GCF_000816755.2 Arachis ipaensis | reverse complement strand
CGGGATTGATACTGCAGAGGTACTTCGAGTTTGAGAAGTCGGCCGGGATGCGGTGGTTGCTGAAGTTCGGAGGATTTAAGGAGAGGTTGCTAGCGGATGATTTGTTCTTAGCCAAGCTTGTCATGGAGTGTGTTGTTGTCATCTTTACAAAGGTTTTTTATCTTTTGCATTCTTATTTTATGAATGTGATGATGATTGCTAAAATAAGATAACGTTATGAACCGAAGCCTGTTCACACCAAACAATCTCAAAAACAAAATGAGCCACCAATTATAAATTATAGAAATATATATTTGATATTTTGAATAATTTTTTATTTTAAATTTGATTATTTTATTATAAAATTCGATTATTTAATTTAAAACTATATACATATATAAATATACAATTATATAATAATTAATTTAATAATTACTTTTTAATATGCATAGAATATATATTTTTTTAATTTTCTTTTGTAAAATGCCAATCTATCCACCAAAAGAGTGTAATGCTAACAATTTAATTTTTGACGAAATAATTGAAAGAAAAATATTAGGGAATCAATATTTGATTAATATTAGTTAACATTTTAAACTAATATGTTAGTTTTATGCTATTAGAATTTAAATTTAGTATTTAAAATTTAGTTCTTTTTAGTGTTTAGAACTCAGTAAGTATTAGTAAAAAATTTTAAAACACTTAATATTATTCACCTCAAACTTAAAGTGTAAGTAAAAGCATTTTCGGGATATTTTGTCAAGTATT
>NC_029792.2:111829120-111829823 GCF_000816755.2 Arachis ipaensis | reverse complement strand
ACAAAAAAAATTCAATTCTTAAGTAAATTCTAATTCCTAACATTTCAAACAAACTCTGAACTTTTTTTTTTTTTCCATAACACCTTCGCTATTAGTATTTCCCCTCTTGAGGAACCACCAATTTGATCCCTTAAAAGTTAGATAGTTGGCAAATTAACCTCAAAAAGATATTTTTTACTAGTCAGTGGTGCTCGAATAATGAACGTGGTGTTGTTAATAAGCTGCTTAACTAGTGTTAACAAAATATTTCTTACGGATTAATTTGCTTGTATATTAATCTTTTATTAGGGACTAATTTGTTCTTGTGTTGATTTAGTAAAGACTAACTGTCAGTTGTCACCATGTTGATTATTGCATAATTTCAATAGAATTAATGTATTTGAAAGCTAATTGGGAGTGCTTATATCTTGTTCATATTATTTTTTTCATAAAATTTTATCGTTCATGTCTTTCCATTTGGGGTTTTTCTGAATCAGATGCATCTATCTCTGATATCTTGTGTGCGTTTTCAGGCTGCTGCAGAACTGGAGCGGCGTAAAGAAAAATTTACTAAGGAGCTGGATTTTGTTGTTGCCAATGTGGTATGCTTGTGAAAAATATAGTCTTCTTTCTTTAGCTTTATCTTTTCACTCATGGTTATTACCTATTTACCTAACAAAGGAATTTTAGAAATTTACAGCCACTCACCTAACTTTGGGTTTGA
>NC_029792.2:111819154-111829050 GCF_000816755.2 Arachis ipaensis | reverse complement strand
TCTTTAATCTGACTTTTGACAATAATTCAGAAGGACAAAGACTATGTAATTCGCACAAACTTGTGTTTATATTTTACAATACATTAACATCTGTTCTGGTGCTGCAAATGATGCTGTGCTACATAGTCTTACACTATCCAGGTGAATTTGGGCTAACTGGTGAAGTCTAAGACAAAGAACAGGGTTAGATATAGAAGTTTGGTAAATTATAAGTTGTATGATATGATATCTTAGTTCAAGTACTTAATGCCTGGTAGTTTAACCATTGAAATGAGTCATATACCTCAACAACAGTTTAACATGCCATCTGATCGCTTCTTCTCCTTCTTGCCTCTAAAATGAAATCAGTATTGAACTTAAATTTATACATGCTTAAACATATATGGACCGATATATTATTGAAAAGAATAACTTGTTTGAAGTTCCAGTTTCGTTGAGAATATATATGGAAGCCTGCTACATTCAAAATCAATGTATATTGTTTATCCCCTTCATTGCTAGAAGTTGCTTGCATTCACATGTTCCCTTTTGTACTGGTCATATAAAATTTTGATGAATTAATGCTAAATTTCTTGCAGTCTGAAGAATTAGTTAGCTCAGCTTAGTGAGAATTCAACATTGTCTAATTCACTTTTTAAATTAATCTTAGGTAACAGGCATTGTAACAGGTTTCGTGCTTGTATGGTTTCCTGCTCCTGCAGTTCCTCTCAAACGCCCTCCAGCAGTTAGTGCTGGACCTATTGCTAAATTCTTCTATGGCTGTCCTGAGAATGCTTTTCAGGTAAGCATCCTGAAAATGCTTTTCATTGTACTTTTTTTTTTTTGCATGTTTTTGTTTTAGCTGTGATACAACCATGATAACTATAGTAGTTGTGGTACAATTAAATGTTGATTATATTTCAGTTTCTCAACAGGTGGCTTTGGCTGGAACATCATATACACTTATACAACGAATAGGCGCTATAGTGGTATGTGTTGGATCATTTAAAGCTAGCAAAATAGTTATTTTTTTGAAAGTGATGATCATTTCCATCTCTTATGCAGCGGAATGGGGCAAAACTATTTGTTGTCGGGACTGGTGCATCACTGGTAAATTAGCACCTTACATTCTTCACAAAAGTTCCATTTTAGCTTGTTCTGTTTTTGGGGTACATCAGCAGAAATTGCTCTAATTCAATTAGATCACTCTTCAAAATACCGAACTAAGAAAAAAGATAATAAAAGGGCAGTAGGTGCATAAGCATTCTGCATTAACGCAAGATTCGGGGAAGGGATGCACCCAAAGGGTGTAATATAGGCAGCCTAACCTAATAATTTGCATGAGTGGCTGATTCAAAGGCTTGAACCCGTGACCTTGATTTTGTATTTCCTGCACCATTTTCATTGCCTTGCTTGCTAATCAGGCAAAGCCATTTTATTTCCAAATTGACTTGCTTCCTACTTCACTTCCATTCATTAACAAAAGAATTTATGGAGTGCTTGAATCACATGATATAGTATATAGACCACCTAGGCAACATGGAAAAAGAAGAACCGAAAAGAATATATAGGAAATATTTCAGATATGTATCATATTTAATGGAGAACGTACATGAGATATCAAAATTTATTCTGAACACATTGCCTTTGAGGTTGCCTCTTCCTTGGTCCATGTTATTTGTAAGAGGGACCGAGCCAAACAGATATCCTATAGAAATGTGTTTTATCTTCTATTGAACATGCCAATTACCAGAAGTTAGTTAATTAATGAAATGGAATAATAGTAGCTATACCCTGGTGATATAACTGGTGGATGTGCCTTTTCAGATTGGTATAAGCATTACAAATGCATTGATCAATGCACAGAAGGTTGTTAAAAAAAAATTGCCTGCTGAGATTGAGAACTTACCTGTAATATCAACCAGTGTCGCATACGGAGTTTACATGGTGGTGGTTAGCAACATCAGGTATTCATTCTAGCCGAACCATGTATTATAAATGTCCTTTAGCCCTGTTTTCTGTTAATTTCGTTTTTGCTTTCAATATGTCTTTGATGGATTTGGATATCATAATCAAGAAACTACATGAAATAGTGAATGGATGAATGCATTATTGTCGTGTATGAATTAAATAAATATCCGAATATAATGAGAAAACGTTTCATACAAGTTTCTTGTCACGCCGTCTGAAATCCCATATCAGCAGTGCTACACAAATAGAATATGCTGCCTTACACAAAACACCATTGATGGCATTTTATGATTTCTATATCATAATTTATAACTGGCTGTTTTCTGATTTAAGTAGCAGAATAACATAATAGTTTATGCAAGCCAAAACAGAAATCTGAGAGAACATATAGAAACAAATCAGAATGCACTTCTGATTCGTCTCCTGAAATCACAGTCGATACCCAACTCACCTCAACCAACCTGCATATGCATTTCCTGAATTTCTACCTCCCAATCACATGCTGCCAGCTGTCCCTACAAAATGTCTAATTCTCTCTTTTGGAACTCCCTTCTCTAGGAAAGCAGTTCCAGGAAATGACATAATTCCTGCTCTCTCTTGTTGAACGAGGATTATTTAGTCTTGTGACTTTGTCAGTGATTCAGGTTAAACCTGTAATGAAAAGGACAACCCTTTCCATCTAACCTCATATACCTTGGTGAATCTCTATATATAGTAGATATATCTTAATTATGGGGAAAGCAAGGGATTTATCAACAAAACACTGGAACAAGAAGTTAAACAGACTATATGATAAAATGAACCTATTTCTAATGCTGAGTGCTGACATTGGGATTTCTCACTTGTTATAGTGAATCCTTTTTATAGTAGTATCTTCAGTTATATCAATATAACGGAGTTACTGTAGAAATATTAGCTGTCTAGAAACAACTAACCACTCAAAAAATAAAAACAAGTAACTATAGTAACTATGCAGCATTTTAAAAGAGCGATTATGAGAATGGATCCTCTTAAATTTTTTTAACAATTGAGGGAGTAAAGTGTGATATTTCTCTATTAATTTTATAAATGAGATTAAAAAAAAATATGAGAGAAAGAATAATGAAGGGTTAGATATCACATTTTACTCCCTCAATTTTTTTTAACAATTGAGAGGATCCATTCTCCTATTATATCAGTGTGACTATGATCTAATCAATTACTGGGTAAAAGATTTCCTGCCATTACCTTTGATGAGGGAAAGTCCTAGAGCAACGGTTGAGATGTCTCCATGTGACCTCAAGATCTTGGGTTTAAGCCATGGAAATAATCACTGATGTAACTATCGTATTAGACTGCGTATATTACATCCTTTGGGTGCGGCCCTTCTCCAAACTCTGTTAACGTAGAATGCTTGTACAACCGGCTTCTTTTTTTTACCTTTATGATAGATATATATCAGACTACATTACAAAAGATGATTTAAAGAGCTTATGCATAGTGATCTATTCCTTATATATTGAGATTTAAAGAACGTTACTAATGTATGCATATATTGTTTTAACATCATATTAAAGTAAAAAAGGAAATATGGATGGTTGAAAAGTCTTCTCTTGCGAAAATGAAGTAAACAGTGATGTATTCTCTGAATATTAACTATATGATATATAAAATTAAGGTCTAATAAGGATTTGTGTTTGTGTTTGTGATCAGGTACCAAATACTTGCAGGAATTATTGAGCAACGGATTCTAGAACCGCTGCTAAGGCAAAACAAGCTTATGCTAAGTGCAGCTTACTTTGCTGTTAGAACTGCCAACACTTACTGGGGTTCTCTTCTGTAAGATTATTCATTTACGTCAATTGATTTACTATTGTTATTGTTATTATGCTGCCATAAATGCATTCCCTTCCCTTCTCATTGCCTTTTTACACACGTGTAAGTAGGTGGGTGGATTTTGCTCGATGGGCTGGAGTCCAGAAGATAAAAGACTAGGCGTTGTTATGCATTACAAGATATTGCAAAGTAATATTCACTTTGATCTTTATCTTGGTAAACGAGAAACTAAAGTGCCATGGCATAAAAGTTTGAAGGTAAATTGTAATTTAAAAATGCTATTTGTACACCAAAATCAGCTACTAAAATTAGTATTTGTGTATAAATGCATATGTGGTTTAATTTATTTTTAATGTGTATTTATATTTTAATATGTATTTTATACTGGTAGCTGACTTTGGTGGCTGATTTTGGTGTACATGTAGCATAGTCAATTGTAATTAATGCTTCCTAATTCCAAACGATTGGTGATTAAATATGTTCCTATTTTGCCGTAAGTTTTTCTGTTGGTTTTTTTTCCCTTTTCTTTTTTCCAAGAACTGTACATCTTGTTTACCTGTATATTTGATAATTCATTTACAAATTCCATTTGTTGCCATGTATTTCTTAGCAAGGCCGTATCTTATCCACCTTGTATAATTTGGCCAGTACATGAGTATTGCTGAAAATGGTTTTCAACTAACTGAATTCGGTAAAAGCAGACGAAAAAGGAATTGAATTGCGTTTGATTCTTTAAAAAAAAAAAAAAAGAATTTATAAGTTTTTTGAGTGTTTGANCTGATTAAATTGTAATTAATAAATTAATTATGAGTAAAGAAGGTTAAGAATTTAAAATTTATAATTAGAGAAAATAAAAATATCTAGAATGTGAATTAAAACACTAATCTTAAAAGTTTTAGTCTAAAGTTGGGCCAACGAACTAAAATGATTGGGTCTGGCCTCGCGAGGCCCAAGTCCATACTTATAACACCCTCAACATTTCACTTTCAGCACCCATAACCCCATTCTAGTGAGGGAGAGCAGCTGAGAAAAAGAGGAGAGTGAAGAACCAAAAATCTCCAAATGTCACTATTCATCATCATCTTTAAATCCTCATAATTTTCAATTCGGAGCTTCGATTGATGAGTTATTTGTGGCCACACGTTCATCTCGAATCCCTCTTCAATTCTATCTAAACATTGTGATGAGTAAACACGAAATCCTTTTCCAGTGTTCTGTTTCCTTCAATTTCGTGTTTTTAAGATAAATTGTTGAGAGAATTGTGATTTTGATACTTGAGGGGAAATTCAAGAACAATTTCACGTGGGATTTTGACCCAAGATTGAGTGGTACAAGGTAAAGAAATTCAATCTCTTTGTTATCCCTAATTTTGAATAAGAACTCTAGTGTGAATATTGAGTTATTGTTGTGATTAGATTATATGGATTAGCTTGGCTTGTTTGAAATTGGCTTTGGCATTGATTTGGCGTGGAGTTGAGTTGCAAATCGAAGTGATGAGATTTTGGTGGACGTTGGAGTTTTCCGGAGGAACGCAAAGTGTTGGAGGAACCGTCATCTAGAGGTACGAGTTTTAGTTTCAAGTAGGCATTATGTAAAACTATGTGAAAACCTAGGTCAATTGTCCCTAAGACAGGATTGATGGAATTGTTTGATGTTGTGTTAATTAGTTGTGATTTGTGAATTTAGTAGTTATTGAGTGATATAAATGTGTATATGAATGAGTTGAATTGAATATGAATTGTGGTATGCTTAATTATGATGGAAATTAATATGAAAATTGGACCAGAGGATGAGATAGGATGAGATATTTCCTATTTGGTAAGTCACGGTAAGTGATGAATTTGCCATGAGTGAATTGTGGTGGGATAATGAGAATTTGGTTATATGAATGGATTGTTGGTTTGATTATTGACGGAAAATTTTAGAAATGATTGGCAGATTGAAATTGGTTAATTAGATGTTGATTGGTTAGGAAATGGTGAATGAGTGTTAAGAATGCTTAGTAAAGGTTTTGGTATGATTTGGAATTGAGTTGGATGGAAAATTGGTGAAAATGAGCATTGATGTAAATTTGGTAAAAATCAGTTTTTAATCAATTTTGATGGGTCATAACTTGGTGCTCGGAGTTTAGAGTTGAATGAGAGTTCTCTTAAATTAAAGATAATAAAAAGACCTTTAAAACCATTTAAGAATGAGGAAAAAGTGATTTTTGTAGAGGAAGTTATAAATGTTTGAAAACTGAGGTTTTTGAGCTGAATTCTAAAAAATTGCAGAAAAATCCAAAATTTTAGCCTATGTGCTCACGCATGCAATGGTGTCCACACACAGGGCAGAATGAGTAAAAAGACTCGTGCGTATGCACCTCCAGGAATTTTTCAAGTTGTGCCTGCACACTAGGGATCATGCGTACGTATAAGCTGGGACGTACTTCTGATTTGTGCATACGCACAAGTGTGATGCATACACATAAGTTCTTATTTTTCAATTAAACTCTGTTTTTGACTGTTTGACTTTTTCGCCAAACTTGTAAACTTTCGTAACCCCCAATTAAGGTCCGATAGCTAGTTTTTAGGCTTGAAAATGAGTGTGAGCATAATTAAGGGATGAAATTAATAAATTTGAATAAGATTGTGGATTGGAGTGTCAAAGGTAATGATGGGTTGATGAAAACTTGTGAGTAACATAATGAACTTATTGAATATTAAATTGACATAACACATGAATGATAAGACTAATGATGAATTGAGATGTATTCTGGCAAGGTCAGTGGTATAACCCACTTGCTTTTTGACTGCTGTTTGCTCTTGGCAAGGACGTGGCAAAGACAGTGGTAAATTTTGTTTGTGCTGAGCTGAGATATGCCAAAACAAGGACGATGGTTGATCCTGCTTATTTTGTGGCTCTCTCTGATTGCAAGGGTGGCCAGGCTTGCGATTTCCGAATAGATGCCTCCAGAAGAAGGTGACAGGCACTAATCTCTCTTAGACCGCATGTGATAAGTCCAGGGTAATGCCTCCTAAGGATGCACGATAGATAAAAAATGTCCGGGTTATCTACTAGATGTATAAGGTTCTGGCAATGTAATCGACACATGAGCTCATGGCCAGTAGAACAGGCATACATCATATGCATTTATGTGAAATTGTTTGAGTGTGCATTATTTTAGTATGCCTACGTGTATATCCCTATTTAATTGCTAATTGTTGTATATGTTATAATTGTTTTTGATTGTGTTTGCTTCTACTGATTACATTCACTCAAATTAATACCAAAATTTTGTGGTATTGAACTGAAAAGAGATAGGCTAAGATGAGTGTTAAAGGAACGTTAGATAATGGATCTTTGGTTAGCGAATGGTTTAGCTTATATTACCCTATTTTAGATTAGTATAACCCTAGGCTTGGATCTTGGTTGTTGGAGTTTAGGATTGTCTAGCGGGTTTGGGTAGTTTTACATCGTCTTTATTTAGAATTGTTATTTTGCTGGGAACCTTTTGGTTCTCACCCATTCCAGAAATTGTTATTTTCAAATACAGGACATAACGCACCTCGCTGAGCATGCTGGATTCTTTTTGGAAATCAAAGACTCTTTTGGAATTTTATTTTGTGCTTAGCAAATATATATATATTCTCGACTTTTGTATATTAATTTGTATATTGCTCTTAGAGATTAATTTCGAAAAAACAGGATTTATGTTTATACTTTTGTTATATATATATATATATATATATATATATATATATATATATATATATATATATATATATATATATATATATATATATATATTGATTTATTAATGTAGTAACTATGAAAATTAAAAGTTTCAAATGAATTAAAATAATTTATTTTATTTATTCAAAAGCATAAAAAGAAATAATGAAATAAATGTACAATGAATATTTTTTTTAAAGTTTTCTCAGGATATGAACCTAAGAATCATAAATATTATTTCTTCAGTCCTTTTTAGGTGTAAGTAATAACTTATATTGACTGTTTACCAATCTAAGAATTTTAAATATTATTTTTGTAAGTTTTTTTTATGTTCAAACAGTGATTCATATTAGATACTCAATTACTTTAAAATTTTTATACATTATTTTTTCAAATCTTTTTTGGACAAAATATTTGTTTGAATTAACTTTATTGAGTGAAAAAGTCTTTTCTTTTTCCAAAAATAAAGTATTTTTATTAAAAAATAACTTATTTATTTTTTAAGAACCAACAATACTTTAAAAAACTAACCCTAATGAATACTTATTTATTTTATCAAAATATTTATTCTACCCTTACTCTTTTAATAAAAATTCTAACCCTAATTTTTAAATTAAACACACACTCACCTAATGTAATGCCTCCTTCTTCTTATTTTCGCATCTCTTCTCTTCTCTGTCTCTCTCGAATTCTCTCTCTGTCCTTGAGTTCTCTCTCCTTCTCTATTCTTTTGTTTCTTTCTTCTCTCAATCTATGTATGTGTTGTTGTGGTGTGTGTTGTTTGGTAGATAAAAGGCAAAAAATGAAGAAACGTGGCTCAGTAAGTGAGAGATGAATGTGAAGGGTATGTGTGCGCATATTAGCGTGTGAGTAACCAGTGTGAGAGAATGTTGAGTGTGTGTAGCTGATTTTAGGGTTAGGGTTAGAGTAAAATATAGATAGGTAATATAAAAATTTTACAAAAATCTTTAGGATAAAATAATAATTTAAGATTAAAATATAATACTATAAAATTACTTTGGAAACACATAAAATTTTATTCATCAAAATACCAATGAGTTTAAATAATTATTTTAAATTTTAAATTTAGTTTTTAAGAATATAAAGCTCAAACTTAATAAAAAAATTAGGGTAAAGTATATTTTTTATCCTTGAAGTTTTACAAAAGTTTCAAAAATACCCCTAAGTTTTATTTTGTTTCAAATTTGTCCCAAAAGTTTTCGATTTGCATCAAATATACCCCTGACGGCTAATTTTTCAAAAAATTTAAGACCAATTCAACAACAATTTCATAAGAACAACCCTCAATACAAGCAAATCAAGCATAATTTTCATACATTATTGTTAGATTGGTCTTAAATTTTTTTGAAAATTTAGCCGTCGAGGGTATATTTGATGCAAATCGAAAACTTTTGGGACAAAATTGAAACAAAATAAAACTTAGAGATATTTTTGAAACTTTTATTAAATTTTAGGGACAAAAAGTATATTTTACCCCAAAAATTATAACTTATTTATATTCAGATTTTAAAAAATACGAGTCATTACACCTAACTCTCTCGCACAACACATAAAAAAAATTGAGGGAGAGAATAGGTAAAGGGTGAAAAGAGAATAGAGGGTAGAGAAAGAAGAAGGCAGGAAGGAAAGAAAGGAGGGGAAGGCGCCAGCGGACGGAGGACCGCCGCTTGCCATCGCCGATGCAGAGTAATTGTACTTATATTTGGTATCAAAGTTAGTTTAATCTAGTGTTAGTTATAGAAAATTTGTAAGCTATTATCAGAGTATGTTTAAAGTAGAAAAATAAGTTTTTAACCCCATATAATTCATATAATAATATAGGTATACATTAGATTATTTCTTTGTTTTACAGAAATTAGGAAAAGAATCAAAGAAAAGAGGTGCAAAAGGAGCAAGCAATATAGAAATTCGAGTAATCGTTTTATAGAAAATTGAGTTCTTACATGAGCGATCCTAGGCAAATTAATTGTGAGTGATTATATTTACATTTGGTATCAGAACTAGTTTAATCAAGTACTAGTTATATATAGTGTGTGAGCTGGTATCTAAACAAGTTTAATTTAAAAAAATATATTTTTAAATCTTATATTTCATGCATTTTAGACATCCATAAGACTGTTTATATTTTGTAGAATTTATAGGAAGAATTAAAGAAAAAAGGTGCTGAAATAGTTTACGTGAGTTGTTTTGACCAAAATTCTTCTATACAAAGTGTTCTAATTGGATAAAAAATTGGACATTTAAGGCTTTAATTAAATACTAAGATCATCTAAATATTTCATCAAATGAAAAAAAATCAGTATTTTTTGTAGGACCCCAAACTTTTAAAAATCAAATAATGAGTTATTTACTATTTATTATATTTGTTTAGAATTTAATTTTCAAAAAATTATTTT
>NC_029792.2:111816201-111817894 GCF_000816755.2 Arachis ipaensis | reverse complement strand
TTAGATTAGTGAGTTTATAAATAAATCATGTTCTTAAAATAATTTTAATAAATTATATTTGATTTTTAATTACTACTCTATCCTCTAATTTTATCAAAATAACTATTCTATCCTTACTCTTTTAACCAAACCATAATACTAATTCTCAAATTAAACACACACACTAACTTAACCCGCTCAGATAACACATGAAGAAAGAAATAGATAGAGAAGATGAGTAAAGGGAAGAAGGAGAAGAGAGGGTGGAGGAAGAAGAAGAAAGGAAGGAGAGAAAGGAGGGGAAGGTGCCGACAGAGGGAGGACTGCTGCTCGCCGTCGCTGTCGCAAAGTGATTGTATTTATATTTGGTATCAGAGCTAATTTATTCTATTGTTAATTATAGAAAATTTGTGAGATGATATTAGGGCATGTTTAAATTAGAAAAATACGTTTTTAATCCTATACAATTTATATAATATAGATATCCATAAGATCGTTTCTTTGTTTTATAGGAATTATGAAAAGAATCAACGAAAAAAAAGTGTAAAAAAGCAAAATAATATAGAAAATTCAAGAAATCGTTTTATAGAAAATCGAGTTATTGCATGAGTGATGTTGGACAAATTAATTGTGGGTGACTACACTTTTGTTTGGTATCAGAGCTAGTTTAATCAAGTACTAGCTGCAGAGAGTTTGTGAGCTGAAAATATTCACATGAATTGTTTTGGTCAAAATTCTCCTATACAATGTGATATTAACATGGTTCTAATTGGATAAGAAATTAGTCATCCAAAAATTTAATTAGATACCAAGATTATCCAAATATTCCGTCAGATAAAAAACAACCAGTATTTTTAACATAGACTTGACATTTTTTTAAGGATATAACTAATGCAACTTTATATGATTTGGTTTTTCCGTGATATCAACTTAATTTGATGATTCAAAGGATGCATTAAAACCCAAAATGTCTACTGTCTAATGGTATCTTAATTGCAAGTATTCATACACATTTAAAAAGTGAAAGAGATGATGTAAATTATGACGTCACAGATATTTAGCATCTTACTTTACAAAAGTGAAAGATAAATTAATATAATAATAAAAATTTTAATTATTTAAATATAACTTGCTCCATTTGATGCAAGTTTTCATCTCCTATAAATACATACATTTAACATGGAGTGTGTAACATCCCTTATTTTTAAAAATTCAATTATGAATAAGTTATTTATTTATTTTATTAGCTTGAACTTTTTAGTTTTAGAAGCTATTTTATTAAAAATAATTAAATTGATTTTATGATACTTTGATTTTAAGTTAATTAATACTCTTATGTAATTTTTATTGTAATTGGATATTTGCATAATTAAAATTAAAATTTAGGTGATTAAAAATGATAAAAATGACACAATTTAATTTGAGTAATTGAGATTTTAGATTCAATTTTATAAAATTAGTTGGGTTATTCTAGATTTTAAATCAGAATAATTATTTGAACTCCTTAGTATACTAACAAATAAAAATTTATGTGTTTCCAAAATAATTTTATGAAATTATATTTAAATACTTATTATCTTATTCCAAAGAGTTTGTAAAATTCCTATACTATTACCATTACATATTTTTCTTAATTCTCGGACGAAATTCATTATTTTTATACACACCTCTATTATTTAACCCGTATACACCTTTCACCATTCACTCATGTAGA
>NC_029792.2:111807080-111816188 GCF_000816755.2 Arachis ipaensis | reverse complement strand
AAAAAAAAAAAAAAAAACAGAGAAAAAAGAAAACAAATGGAGAGTTCGAGAGAGAAGTAGAACGCATAAGAAGAGTAAGAAGAGAAGGGGAAGGGACGAAAGTAAAATTCAAGAGTAATATAAAATTATGTTGAGAGTCCTTACTTTTTTTTATTAAGAGAGTTAATAGAAAGAGATGAATATGTATTATTATTATAGTTTTGTTCACCTTCCCAGTATATTGTTATGTTATTGTTGAGAAAAATTATATTGATGTTATGTATATTGTTAAGGTGTTTATGTGAGTGAGCAATCTTGGCCGAATTAATTGTGGGTGATTATATTTATATTTGGTATAAGAGCTATTTTAATCTAGTGTTAGTTGTAGAGAATTTGTGAGTTAGTATCAAGGTAGGGATATTCATATTCAAATCGGTTCAAAAAAACCTTGAATTTGAACCTATCCAAAACAAAAACTGAAACAATCCGCTCAATTTTGGATATTTTGAATTTTAGATAAGTTTTTGTGCAGTTCGGTTCGGTTTGTAGTTCCACTTTGTGCAACCGAATCACATATAGTATGCATATAAATATAAAATACCATAATTTAACAGTGAGAGAATTCAGCTCGAACACCTCTAGCACAAAGGCATAAACCCTAACCTTCTCATCACTCTAAAGTCTCAATGTCTCCTTTCTCAGAAAACACATTCTTAGTCTCTTCTCTCAATCTCATTGCTTCACACGCCACAAACTCCATCATCTTTTTCGAAACACCCTGCCATATAAAGCCTTACATTATAGTCGTAAAACAGAGGTGGTGAGATATTACGATATCAAAAAACAAAAAATACATAAATATATTCGAAGAATAATATAACTAAGAGCCTGTAAAAAAAGGATAAACAAAAGCAATAATAGTCATTACACTCGAAGCGCATAAGATAAGAAAGCGTCGATATACAAAAATAAAAAAAAGCATCGATATATATATATATATATATACACTAATTAGCATTGATGATGTTAATTGTGAATTTGATCTAGTGGGAATGCTTTAAGCTTCTTTACTTAAAGTACGTTCGAATCCTTTGTAAGATTATTTCACTCCTACTCCTAAAGTTGCACATCGCCTAAACCTCTCAAAATACAATTAGGAATGGCAATGGATTTTATAGGGGGAGTGAGCCTCACCTCCATAATCTATCCTTGTCTCCACGACAAGTAATGGAGATCTAGGTCTTTGCGAATTTTTAAAAAACGAAAAAAAAAATATAATCCTCAATTGTCATTACAAATATAATTTTGATAATCTTCAAATATTTAAATAGTAACAACTAAAAATATTGTCTCCGTTCAAATACCAACCATATTCATAAAAATAACTAAACATATCTAAATACTAAACATAGTTATCACATTCTAAAAACATAATTCTCTAATCATCTTTCATCATGTAATGGTAGTGATGGAAAATTTCGATTTGTTTGAATCCTACAACAAAAAGAAGAAAACAATCAAAAGTTAAAATCGAATAATAAATCAACAAAATTCACAAACATTCAGTTATCCACTATCACATATTCTCAAAACAAATCCACAAATATCCTTTTAGTCACTGTGCAGAATTGTTTTATCAAAGAAAATACTATAGCTTCAATTAAAACAAATAGAGGCAGTGAGACACATATATGAGACATAATCACAAGCAAGAATTTTCATCATTAGGACACTGATAATAACTAATATAAAATCACAAAAAATTATATAGTTACAACAATACTATAATAATTAACAAATGCTCCAAGCTAAATGAAAATCACAAAAATCACAGAGGCTGACTTACCAAAGGAAGAGAGGCCAACGGCAAAGAGGCCGGCGACTACAATGAAGAACGAACTTGCTGGAGGCGGTGACAGAGATCGGACTACAACAAACACGATTTTGCCTTTGACGATCTTTTTGGACGGCGATGAAGATGACCCTCATCCGACGCGACGAATACGTCGACGCTCTCTAATGCGACGGTGTTGCCTTTGACGTGACGATTCTCCTCGGGATGGGTCAGGCATGTGACGACAACATTCACCTCACCTAGGTCATGTGTGCAATGATGTGCGGAAAACGATCCAACACAAAACTCACCGGCAAGTGCACCGGGTCGCATCAAGTAATAAAACTCACGGGAGTGAGGTCGATCCCACAGGGATTGATGGATCAAGCAACTTTAGTGGATGATTAGTTTAGTCAAGCTAACATTGAAGTGAGATTGGGTGAAACTTAAAGCAACAGAATGTAAATAACAAGGAATTATAAAGTGCAGAAAGTAAATTGCATTGAAACTTAAATTGCAAGAAAAGTAAATTGGCAAAATCTTAAATGACAAGAAAAGTAAATTGCATCAAATGTAAAGGGAATTGGGTGCAGAGAAATTAAAGAAAGCAAACAAGGAAGTGTAAATAGCAATCAAACAGAGAAGTAAAAGATGTAGTAGGTTCAACAGATTTGGAAAATCACTTGAAAAATTTAAAACAGAAAGCAACTTGGCTCAATTGCAAAATCTGAATGAGAGGTTGAAGATCTCAGGGGTTGGATGAGACTAGAGACCAAGTCTAGATCTCAATTCCTTCCTTGATCCAACAGAGAATAATTGCAGAAGAAAATAGAGAGGAAAGCAGTAAAGAGAGTTTTGATTCAAATCACAATTCCTTCAAATTATGCAGCAAGTAAACAGAGAGAAATCTCAGAGGGAGAATGAAACAGAACACCTTCAATTCTCCACCCAAGACTCACTAAAGTTTGAGGTCAAACTTTTAGCCAAACGTTGGGCCTTCTTGCATGCATGTTGGGGTACTACTTTGTCTGCTTGTCAACGTTGCAAATTTCATGTCCACTATAGACTATTATATATGGTTAGAAAGCTCTGAATGTCAGCTTTCTAACCCAATTGGAATCACCTCAATTGAACATCTACAACTCAAGTTATGCTCATTTGAAGAGGACAAGGTCGCTGGCCTTGGTGTGCAGCGTTTGAGGTAAAGTTTGCCTCAAATGTGGTCGAAAACGCCAGTTCTGGAGGCTCAAACATATTGTCCACCCCATACTATTATACATTTTTGGAAAGCTCTGAATGTCTACTTTCCAATTCCGTTAGAAGCGCATCATTTGGAGCTCTACAGCTCGAGTTATACTCCGTCGAAGGTGCAGAGGTCAGTTGGCCTCACTGCAGGTTGCCACCATGTTCATTTATGCTCATTGCGGGGCAGTTTTCTCCCTCAATTTTAGTGTCCACCATACAGTGCCATATATTCTTGGAAAGCTCTCGATTCCTACTTTCCATTGCTTTTTGAATCACCTCATTTGGAGCTCTGTAGCTCAAGTTATTCTTGTTGGAAGTATACCCCCTTCAGGCTGTTGTGGTGTGGCGCCAACGTTTGCCAAAAAGCTTGAGGCAAACGTTGGCGCAAGCTTTTTCCTCCAGGGTGTTTGTTTTGTGATGCCAACGTTTGCCAAAAAGTTTGAGGCAAACGTTGGCTCAAGCTTTTCTTCCAAAAGTTTGAGCTAAAGTTTGAGGCAAACTTTGGCTCAAGCTTTTTGTCCTCTCTTGCTCTTTGTTTTGAGCCACGCTTTTCTTCCTTTGGGCCACGCTTCTCTTCCTTTGGGCCACACTTCTCTTCCTTGATTTGGTCATGGGCCACGCTTTTAGAAGCGTGGCCTAAGCCTCCAAAGTGTGCTCCAACTTCAAAGTGTGCCCAAAATTCCTCTTTTCTTCTTTTTAGCTTATTTTGTGCTCTTTTTGCTTCTTTTTCTTCTTATTTCCTACAAAGTTTATCAAATCAAAAGATCAAAGAAATATACCATTTAAGCACCAAAGAATGCAATATTTAAGCACTAATCATAAATTTCTTTAGTAATGTATTAACAAACATAGTAAATAAGCAAACTAAAATGAAAGCATTAAAAACAAAGAATTAACTAAAGTAAATAGAGTAACACAATATCAAACCAAAAGAAAATTAACACTGCAAAGACATTATGGTTATGCAGACAAGTGGTGTTGCTGAATGATTTGCATAGAAAAATAGGTGGCACACCAAACTTAGAATCTTGGTGTGTCACTTTCATGTAAAATTGATGCAATCATCCATGAAGATGGAAAACAGTTTGTTGCAGGGCAACACCAAACTTAGAATGTAACCATATGCCAATTTATTGAATTTAAACAAAGCAAAGAAAGAAAATAAAGCAGAGAAAAAAAAATGTTACCTACGGTTGGGTTACCTCCCAACAAGTGCTCTTTTAGTGTCATTAGCTTGACATGTTGTCTTTCACTTTCTTCCTCTTCTTCCAGTTTGTCAAGAGGAATGACCTCAAGGGAGGAGAAGATTCAGCTACTATCCCTTGTCTTGGCTTTTCCTCAGCAAGCTTTCTTTTGCAATTGGCTTGATTGATCTTGCTTGCTGGATAAGGGACAGGATTGGTGCTCTTGCTAGTTGCCTTCACTCCTTTGGATTCAAGACTTGGTTGTTGTATGATTATTGGAGTTTTGTATTCATCCAAAGCCTTTTGAACTGGTGGTTCCATGAACTCCTCCTTCATGTACTTCTCTGCCTCACTTGAGTTTGGAATGACTTCCTCACCTTCTTGCTCCTCCACTTCCTCTTTTACACTCAACATTTGTTTTAATAGCTCTTTCATGGAGGAGGTTTGTTGATCTTCCCAACATTTCTTCATCTCCTCTTCATATCTTTTAATCTCAGATTCAATTGTTGAGATTTTTTGGTCCAGGGGGGTTTGAGGAGGTTGTGAGTGTTCAGGTTCTTTTGTCACCTCAAGTGCAGTTTCATTTTCAGCTATTTCCACCACCTCTTTCTTTTTCACTAAGAATTCACTTGACTCAGTAGCCTCTTCCTCTTGTTTTTCCTTCTTCTTCATTGCACTCAATAATTTGCCTAACTGTACTTCCATGTTTTTGATGGAGTTCTCTTGTTCTTTCTGGTATTTCTCTTTCTCCTCCGCAAGTCTTTTGAGCATGGACTCAAGATTTGAGAGTCTTTGGTTCATGGAAGTTTGTGTGGGTGGTGAGTTTTCGCAAGGATTTTGTGTGGAGACAAAGTCCAGTGATGAAGAATTTTCAGATGAAGAACTAGAAGGTGAGGTTGGAAAATTTTGTATAAGTGAATTGATAGTACGTTCGAGTGAAGATGGCTCTTGATAAGTGGAATATGGGCTCTCAACTGTTTTCTAGTTTTGCTCCCCCCAGCCATCATTAGAATAGCAACTTGCATCATTTTGTGGTGGAGGAAGATATCCCATATGATTTTCTTGCTCATCTTGTGTCTCTGAAGCAAATCTCCATGAATTGGAGTGCTCAGAATTAGTATTCTCTTGGTGATATTCCCAGCCACCCTGCTACCAACGTTTGGGCTAAAGTTTGAGGTCAAACTTTTAGCCAAACATTGGGCCTTCTTGCATGCATGTTGGGGTACTACTTTGTCTGCTTGTCAACGTTGCAAATTTCATGTCCACTATAGACTATTATATATGGTTAGAAAGCTCTGAATGTCAGCTTTCTAACCCAATTGGAATCACCTCAATTGGACATCTACAACTCAAGTTATGCTCATTTGAAGAGGACAAGGTCGCTGGCCTTGGTGTGCAGCGTTTGAGGTAAAGTTTGCCTCAAACGTGGTCGAAAACGCCAGTTCTGGAGGCTCAAACATATTGTCCACCCCATATTATTATAAATTGTTGGAAAGCCCTGAATGTCTACTTTCCAATTCCGTTAGAAGCGCATCATTTGGAGCTCTACAGCTCGAGTTATACTCCGTCGAAGGTGCAGAGGTCAGTTGGCCTCACTGCAGGTTGCCACCATGTTCATTTATGCTCATTTCGGGGCAGTTTTCTCCCTCAATTTTAGTGTCCACCATGCAGTGCCATATATTCTTGGAAAGCTCTCGATTCCTACTTTCCATTGCTTTTTGAATCACCTCATTTGGAGCTCTGTAGCTCAAGTTATTCTTGTTGGAAGTATACCCCTTCAGGCTGTTGTGGTGTGGCGCCAACGTTTGCCAAAAAGCTTGAGGAAAACGTTGGCGCAAGCTTTTTCCTCCAGGGTGTTTGTTTTGTGATGCCAACGTTTGCCAAAAAGTTTGAGGCAAACGTTGGCTCAAGCTTTTCTCCCAAAAGTTTGAGCTAAAGTTTGAGGCAAACTTTGGCTCAAGCTTTTTGTCCTCTCTTGCTCTTTGTTTTGAGCCACGCTTTTCTTCCTTTGGGCCACGCTTCTCTTCCTTTGGGCCACGCTTCTCTTCCTTGATTTGGTCATGGGCCACGCTTTTAGAAGCGTGGCCTAAGCCTCTAAAGTGTTCTCCAACTTTAAAGTGTGCCCAAAATTCCTCTTTTCTTCTTTTTAGCTTATTTTCTGCTCTTTTTGCTTCTTTTTCTTCTTATTTCCTACAAAGTTTATCAAATCAAAAGATCAAAGAAATATACCATTTAAGCACCAAAGAATGCAATATTTAAGCACTAATCATAAATTTCCTGTATGAAAAAGCATAGAAAAACATGACATGATGACATGTCATCACGCAACGATGATGTTCTCCTCGGCTTGATCAGGCATACGGCGATGACGTTCTCCTCAGCCAGGTCAAGCACGCAACATGTCATTCTCTTCGAGTAGGTTTCTCAAGCGCACGATGACTGCTGCGGTGGCCTTCAGAGTGAGAGTGTGAAGGGGGAGCATGACGGTGAGGGGGGAGGAGGGTGGCTGACGGGCGATAAGAGGAGAGGTGAAAAGAATCTGTGATAGCCTTAAGATTTGAATTTTGCTAAACTAAGAAGAGAGAGGGTGACGAGTTTGGATTTCAGTGAAAGTGTGAAACTAATATATATATATATATAACAAGGGTGTTTTAGTCATTTTCTATAATGGATATTATACGGGTAGCTATGGGAAAGGATCTCTATCCCTGCCCCCGCCTGATTTATTATACAGGTCCTTGTCCCCCACTATAAGAAAAATGTTGAATACCATCGAATTTAGCGTCGGACATTAGCATCTGGTTTACCGGTGGATTTGGCAATAAATTCGTCAAATAAAAAAGTTACCATCGGATTTGTTTTTTTGACGGTAAATTCATCGGTAATAATTGTAGAAAAAAAGGAAAATTGGTGCCGAGATTACCGTGGGAGTTATTTATCTGCCGGTAAAGCTCAATTAATTGAACGCTGCATTTCGGTCATACGCAATGTATTACCGTCGGATTTATCCGCCAGTAAACCTAATCTAATTCAAAATACGTGGCCCTCTCCCCTCACTTTCGAGAATATTATTCTCTCTTCCCCATTGTCCTCTCTCTTCTCTCTCCCCTGTAACTACCTCCGACAACTCCCCGGCCACCCTTCACCAGCGCTACCCACATCCATTCTCCACCAAAGTCTATGTCAAGTCTCCTGTATCGTGTTTCATTGTCTCAAACGGAGTTGCTCTCTCTCTCTCTCTCCACCACCTTTGGAAGAGCTACCGCTGCCGTTCTCTATGTTGCCAGAGTTGTGTCTCTCCTCCATCGTCCAGGTAGGTTGCCCTCATCTCTCTCTCCCTATTCTATCTTGTTTTTATTTTTCTAAATAAAAAACCTAACCCCTTTTTGCCCTCTCCGACGGTGAGTACCCTTTCTCTGCCACAGCTTGAAGCTGCGAGTTCTTCTGTCCGCCACTCTGCCAGCTCTGTCGTTGCCTTGTCATTGTCTTCTGCCTCTCGTCTGCCGTCGCTTTCAACCTCTGTTAGTTGTTCTTCTTGTTGCTGATCCTTCTTGTTAATTGTTATGTTGTTGTTGCATAGATGTTCAATTCTTGTAGTTATTGAATTTATTTGCTGTTATTGTTCTTGATTACTTTAATTTTTTACTAATAATTATTCAGTTCTCGTAGTTATTGCTATTATGGTTCTTGTTGATTTGTTAGTGATTGTTGTTGTTGCTGTCATTGTTCTTGTTGATTTATTAAATCTTTTGCTAATAATTGTTCCGTTCTTACTAATAATTCTTTTGCTAATTTTTTGTTAGGTGTTATTAAATTTTTTGCTATGTAGTTTTTGAATTTATTTGCCTAGCTATTATTGTTCTTGTTGCCTATTTATTGTTCTAGATTTTAAGGTTTATATTAGAATATAATTATATTTTATGTGTTTATTTATGTTTTATATATTATTTTATTATAACTCGATTATTCCGATTAAATTATGTTTTGAACTTTTAATCCAGTGAACCAGTAGCTAGATTGAATAATCATCCATTCTTTTAATATGGTGCTAATAAATTGTGTCAGCTAAAGTAATAAGATGTCACTGTGACGTTTCTTGGGATTTTCCGATGACAAGCTAACGAGGTTTGGTGTAAATTTCAAAGGTTCACGAGCAAATTTCAAAGGTTCACCCTTTTATAAACATATAATACATGTTTTTTTAATCATTTTTTAATGTGTGTTATTCGGTACTTTGTGTATGTATTTGCCTGATCCCTTAGGTAGCGTTTGTTTTCGGAGACAGGACACAGAGACATATACAGTACATGTTTAAAATGTGTTTATTTTTCGAGACATGGACACGGAACACATTGTCTCCGAGACAGTTTTTTATATTTTTGTGTCCACTCTTTTACGAAGGACAATGATGGACACGGGATTTGGAAGGGTGGACACGGACTTTTTTATAAATTTGTTTTCTTTTTTGTCCATAGATATTTTTTATTATTCTACTATTATCCCTTCTTATTTTTCCTATAATTAGTCTTGAAACTTTTGAAAGATAAATATTATTAAAGATAAAATTGATCTTTTAAAATGCTAAAAATAATTTATAAGTTGTAATTGATTTTATATAATTTAAAAAAAAATCAGTTTTTAGATAAAAAAAATTAGTTTTCTAAATAAAAATAGATTTTTATGTGCAAAAACTATTTTTTTTTCATGTAAAAACGGATTCTTTTTTAAAACTGATTTTTTTTATTTAAAATTAATTTAGCTTATTAACCTAAACAAAATTTTTATATAAAATATAAATTTAAATAATAATTATACATCCTTATGTATACCAATTCTAATTATTTTTTTATCTAGATTTAAACTAAT